>NW_010516725.1:18624-85853 GCF_000687285.1 Phaethon lepturus
ATCATTGTGAACAGTTCACTTCCTTATTTTTTGCAGTTTATGTATCAGTTTAAAGGTCATAATAAAATTTACATGCAAAACTAAAGGTGAACTAAACAGAGAAATCTCCCTTGGAGTTACTGTCCAGTTTTTAATATTTAGGAGCATTTAAATTTGCTAATATTTGGAAAATCCAGTGGGCAAGACGAAGGCTTTCAATTATATTAAATTGAAAAATGATGCAGCCAAAATATTTGTCACTGGAAATAGTATTGACATTTATAAGGACTAACCTTCTGAATCCTATGAATTATCTATGATGAAATTAAATATATTCCAAGATTAATTCTATTATAATTCTGTATTATAAATAACCATACAATAGGATGCTATAGCACATGATACTGCGGGTTCATGATGAATGTTTTTCAACTGATAATAGTTTTATAATGATTTATATTCTTTTAAAAGCTGAAGTAATGCTGAAGGTTGAAAGAAAAGAAGGTTGAAAGAAACGTTTCAGAATGTGAAACAATAAAGTGGTTAATTTGTTTTTCAAATGCTGTAGCAGGTATAAAACAGCCATACTCTAATTGCCATTATGGTGAAAAAAAAAAAAAATTAAATAAGAACTTCAGTTTAGTTATTTCAGATTCTGCTGCCATGAGTTTAAAAAAAAAAAAAAAAAAAGCCCTTCATACTCCAGGGAGGTCTGGCATGTGTCACTCCATTTCATGTGACAGCTCTGTCTGCAAAGAAGATGGAGCAGAAATCTGCAGATATAAGCACTGCTTTGCTCTCTTAATTACAGAGACACAACACCAAACTGCCTTTCCACTGAGAAAAGGGCTACATAAACATTTTACCTCTTAAATCAATATATGTGCTCTGTTTGTTTATTAAAGCTGGCGTCTGCTTCCTCTGTTGACAACAATAAGTTGCTCTCACTTTTTATTAGTGCTAGACCTGCAGATCATCAAAATCAAGACTGAGAAAATTGCATTCTACCTCATCGTGTGCATCAACCAAGTTGTTTACTGTTGCTACCAGGAGCGAAATTCTTGCAACTTTGCAGGTTTTAAAGAAGTAAGAGGTAAGTTACCTCAGCTTCTGAGTAAAGCTGCAAGTTTCTGTGAATTCCGTTTACTCTGATGTCTAATACGGCGGAAACATTTTGCAACAGAAACCTTTTCTCAGGTCCTGCTATTTTCCTCAGTGGAACAGTGACTGACTCAATGCTAGTGGAGAAGGTTAATGTCTTGTAAGAAAATAATTTCCCATTTCCTCTTAAGAATACCTGGCTGTGATAGTGCCTACAGGGTTATTCAACCAGGATTACCAGCAGTTTGTTTCTCACCTTCTATTTTCTGCTTTTCACACATCACCTTTTTGCATTCCTTAGCATATTAACATTTGAAGCTGAGCTTTTTGAGGCTGAAACCATACTTCCTCAGTTCAGTAGCTTCTAGTGTATATGGGTGACACATGAATGAAATGCATTACTTTAAAACGTATGTATTAAGAAATAGCTTTTGTCTTCGTAAATGAAATTTTGCTAGACTTGTTATTTGCATGGATTGTGTTTTGAAGACAAATCAAGGGGGTCTTGATAGGGAATAGAAGAGGCTTTTTTACTTATACGATAAATAAAAATGTCACACATAAATATGTACAGAATATTGCCTGCTCCACTAAAAACAAAACACTAATAACAGAGTCCTGATACATAAATTCAAACCAAACTTGCACGTGCACAGCTCTTTCAGTAGGATGTCTGTGGAGGGGAAAACCAACAAAGGGTGTTACAGCTAAACGGCTGTGTGTACTTTTAAAATTTGAATCATTTTAAACATTAGGAGGTATCTGTAAAAATATCCTATTGTTTCCTTAAGATTTAGGAGAAATTCCTGTTTTCTTTTTAAAGGAGTTATATGCCATTTTTTTATTTAATAAAATTAATGGGTCATAGTAAGAACAAAAAACCTTGTTTTGGTGAAATGAAGCCAATTCTATTTAACCATACTTGGCCTGTGTGTGTTTAAAGATTCCTGCATCAGACAGATTAAAATGAAATTTATAAATTTCAATTCAAATGAAATTTATATTTACTCTCTGAATTCACAGAGAAAGACATCCCTCTTTTCTGGGACACAAATAAAACTTTAAGGCTCTGTATTGGAAATTACTACAGCCAGTGGCTAACCGGGGCTTTCATCCTATGATATACCAAATTTTACAAGTCACTAAGAGGTGGATTTATTCAATGTTTAAAATGACAATCAAAATCCTTCTCCCTAAAGAAAAGTTACTATCTCAAAACAACGCAATGTAAATTAGTGCTGGACTATCCTTTAAATTCCTCTAGGGGCTTGGAGAGAACCTATTATTGTAGGAACAGACAGAAAATTTATATTCATTTTGGATTATTAAAGTTCCTAGCAATGCTTATCAGAAGACCTGCAATGTTAGCCCCTGCGTATGGGCGATTTTATGTCTGAGTATTTGTGTCCCATCCAGTTGGACTTCAAGGAATATTTTTGATAAGCCTGCTGTAATTGAACAGGTTTTCCAAGTCTCAGTTTTCACATTAAGTCTGATTGGAGTGAAAGGAGATGAAAGAATTTGAAAATAAATATCTTGAAGCAAATTATTTCAGTAAAACAGTCAAATATAAGTTCTTTTGGTTTGGTTTGTTTAATTTGTAATCTGAAAAGTGGTTACAAACCCAAGCTGCTATGCCCTAGCCAGTTTTCTAGTTGTCATTAGCACCTCATAGCTCAGCTCCATGTCTTTCTTCTCCTTCTCTCTTAAGGCATTGTGCAGTCTTCGTTTATGAAATTAGTAAGTTCTAAGTTTCAAAGGACAGATGGGAGCAATTTTTAAAAGAAATATTATAACAGATACCATGTTATTATATTTGCTTTCCTCCTCACACACAAATACTTCCAGAGAAAATACAATCAACAGTCAGGAAAACAAATTATATTTAAAATACGTAAAAAAACAGGATTTTTAGATTTCTCACATTCCAAACAAAATGTTGAAGTTATCTGAAGAAACTGAGTTTGGTTTTGTCAAACCATACTGTAAAAAAAAAAAAAAAAAAAAAAAAAAAAAAAAAAAAAATTTAAAAACCCTGGGGTATATATCGCTCAATGAGAAACTTAGCAAATTCAATTTCAAAGGGAAGACTTAGAGGTGATTTGGTCAGGGTGTGAAAGTACTTTAGTAGGAACCAGATTTCTGATACGAGTAGGTGAAGTCATGATAAGGTCTAAAGGCCAGAAATAAGCTAAACAAATTAGACTGAAAATGAATTAACAGTGAAGATAATGAACAAGCAGAACAGTTTATCTAAAGATGTACACGAACTCTTCATCATCAACAGACTTCAAATTGCGAGGCACATTTTCCTCAGCCAGGCGTTAAGAGCAGCACGTGAGAACCATTGCAAAGCTCTGTGGCCTGGGTTGTACAAGAGGTCAATGAGCACCATTATATTGGTTTCTCCTGAAGACAATTAATCTCTCTACACTTTAATTAAAGCTAAAGAATGTGCCTTCCAGGAATATGCCTTGATAGCTGTGCTATTGAAATACATTAAGTGTCCTCATTCCTCAAAAAGCATGAAAATTATAACTCTCCTTGACCGGTAAGTGGGGAAGGTAACAGGTCAAAAGGAGCACCGCTTCCTCTCAGGAAAGTCATCAGCAAACTCTCCCATCTCTGGATCCATCTGGGAATTTTTAATCCCCGCAGCACGCCCATATAACAGAATCAACTCTCCAGTGCCTTCTTCCAAACACAGTAGTCATTATTTACACTGTAAGAAAGCACAAGACCTCCACAGAGAAAACACGTCAGAAGTGGCAGCCATTTTCCAAGATCTAATGGAAACAACGTGAATGTGATGTACACACCAATCTATTTAAAAAGGTGTTCACACTTAGGAAGCTTGTGGCACAGTGGGACCCATCAATACATGACCATTTTGGCATAAGCTGTACAACAAGGTAAAAATTCAGAGCAAAATCTCTTAATGGTCTACCTTTTCTTAACCTTGTTCTCTCTCTAACTTGAGCAACGTGTTTGTTTAGACATTAAAAAATCTCAACACTTTAGAGTCAAATGCTTTTAAATTGTTTGCAAGTTCTTTTATTTCTACACGACCTTTACTTTAAAATTATTTTTGCTGTGATTCCATGATGGCAACATGATAGCAATATTTTTTCCATCACTTAAAAGGTTTTAATGGATAACATTTCAAGAAGCTGTCGAGAGGAACTACTTAAATGTAAGATTTTTGAGCCTTTTATGTTATTGCAAATTTCCATAGCACATACAAAATAAATCTCACTTAATGCAGTAAGTGCATATGGAAAAGTATTTACTAAAATCCTCTTCATGTAACTGTCTTTTTCATTGACTGAATAGCGTTGGTAATGCATCAGCAAACATCATCTTGAAAAGCAGCTGGGGGAGTTTGTTCTCTTTTAACGACCAATATTGATTTTATTTCTAATCTATCACTCTGCAAATGCAAAAGCTCATTGCTCAAGAACATTGTCTTACCAGCTCAGAAATTGTGCAGAGGGTCACACGTCGGGATACATGGCATTTCAACTTACTTGTTCACGTGGTGAGAGTGCCACATGCTTGCAACCTGTTTGAAATGCCAGACTTAGTTTTGGCTGAAGTCACACAAGAAATTCTTCTGTGGACATGAATAAAATACAGACTGTGTTGCTGCTTATCAAAACACAGAGGAAGGCCACAACTTCCCACTGATTACGTGTCTGAATGAAGAAGCCTTTTCAGTATCTCCACTGTAACACCAAGGTGACGTGTTTGTGGTTGTATATATATAAAAAGATTACAGGTTTTAGACACTGTCATGTGAATTGTCTTTATAAGTGTCATCAACAGGAACCATAAATATATTTGGTCTTAGTCTATTCTAGCTAGACTTCGATATGGCTGTTTTCACTCTAGGCATCATATGAATACTGTAACCACAGATTTTTGTCAATAATACTGTCAATAAAATTCTATGTATTAACAAACAGATTTTCTGGAAAATCTGGTAAAAATGTTTATATATTAAAAGATATATTAATCAGAGGCTGTAAATACTTGTTCACAAATAAACTACACATAATCTGAAAATAGCATCATATCAAATATCTGTTATTGTTTATAGAGTCCCAATGTCCTATTTATGTATAGACAGGCCTTCCATGGGAATATATTTTTGCTGACTTTATCCTCATATTAAATCCAAATTAGTTTTCCACTGAATCATTCAATCACACAATGTTTTGTATTTGTTTATCATTTAAGCTGAGTTTACTTTGCACACCCAAACAGATCTAAAGTGCAGAGCAAATAGTTTAATATATAATGTTCTTCTCTTTTACTATTAAGAAAACTGTACTACTTTCAATTGTTTTCAATAATAAAAGGTATCTGAGTATTATTTTGAAATTTTAGATAGATATAATAGTCATGTTGTATGTGATATTAAGACTTCCAAAAGCAAGTGTCTGTTGAATGTCAGTGAATATAAGGGGGGGAAAAAAACTAGTCAAGTCACTTGGAGAGAACATGTTTGGCTGCCAAGAACAAAGCAGTCGGTCAGGATCCAAAATAAATTGTGACAGTTACTTATGAACACTGATTATAATATTCAAAATCAGAAATTATAACTGCTAAACTCACAGTGACATGTGCATTTGAGATGGAAAAGTAGGCAAATGCCACACATTTGTGCCTTTTAGCACATTTTTACTGCTTATAAGGAATATAATTCCATGGGGTTACACACCACAGCACTCAGCTCAGATTCAACAAATACTTATACACACTTCTGGTTTTCAGATGATGATATCAAACGCATACTACGTGTTTTCCTGAGTAGAATTCTTAGTGGCTAACATCTTTTGGTTTTCCCCATTTATTTATTATTGACCAAATAGCTTACTTTTGCGCAATGCAAAAATACACGAAAATAAAGCCCATCTCTATAAAAGTCTTCTGTGCAGCTCTTGAGTTCAAAGCAAATTTTCCAGCTGAGTTATAAAGTCCTGAAATGAATTTCTAATGAAAATGCTAACAGGCCTTTAGCTACAGTGGTGCTAGCGGGTGTTGCTAAAATAAATAGAAATCCCTGTCAGTGCCAGAAAAGCAGCCCATCATTAGAGGCGCTTTTCTAGAAGCTTTTTATTATATCTGGGTGATGATAATCTTCCCACCAGTGGGCATGCTGGCTTTTGGCACATATCAAGCTTGTCAGAATCATTTTACACATTCCAAACAGCAGGCAGAATAGGCAGTAAGAAAACAGAAAAGAAACTTTCTCAACATGATGCATATCTTTTTTCTCGGGAGTTGCTATTGCCTCTTTAGTGAGGGATCAAAGCAGCCATGTAACCAGTCCACTCTGCACATTGGAGCTCTTGTCTTACGTTACAGCAGGTAGACCAGCGCTTCTGGTCCACCCTGTGCAGAAGTCTCTGTGCGACAGCGGAAAACAGTTTTAAACCACTTTTCTTTCCAACTGTACTTTAAACCACTTTTCTTTCCAACTGTACACCCGGGTAAGGTCTTGCTGCTTAGCAGACCCTAAACCAGCCTGCTGCAGCTCTCTGTATCCCCAGAAAGCTATTAGGGAAGACCGGGTTCGTCAGGACATTAGGTTACATTAGCTAACAGTCTCCTAGCACAGACCTTCGCAAATTCAGCCTTGCAGAGGAAAACGGCGCAGGACGCAGCTGTTCTGAATCACCCACACAAATTGTCCTTTTCAGCAAAAATCCGCGGTTGCCATGTGTGCCGTTCGCAGTGTCAAAATAAGGAGAACTGCTACCTAATTTTCCCACAGCAGCCAAAACCTTACTTTTTAAAACACCGTATCGCAGCCAAGAGACACAAGGGAGTACCACAAGGCAATCGTGGGAACTGTGACCTAATCCTGCTAACGTCGACAACGACTGCTCCACAGTAAAACGTACCAGCCTCCAAAGAGGTATTGGAAGGGTTGGATCATACTGGAAGCAAAATTAGGAATGACACTGGACTTTACTGACGGCATTTCCCGCCATGGTTACCGCACACCGCCACGTTGACTCCCTTTTTGGGTGACGTTGAGAACAAAGTGCCAGCCCGCAAGCGATAATAACGTGCTGCACCCACAGATCAGGAGGGGATAAAGCAGGGGTGAAACCTGGCCTGCAGAACCTCCATTACCAACAATTTCCCACTGGAGATGTAGAGAAGGCAACTCGCCTCTTACACTAGAGGTAATTATACGAGGTAACAAATTAAAAACCAGCCAACCTGTTCTTATACTAAGTTTAGCACATTCCCTCTGGAAATGACTGAGAAATGACCAATATGGGCCCTCACGGTGCTGTTGTCAATCACTTTTCAAAACGTTTTCAAAATGGAACAAATCAACAGATAGTTGTAGTGAAATAACAGAGATCAAGAAGGATATGTGTCATGGGTGTCACATCCGCAAAAAGAGTGTCTTGCGTATGGAAATGATGCAGAGTTCTCCTTCAGGGTGCAAAGCAATCCCCGACTTACTGCCTTCCTTGTACAGTACTCAGAAATGGCTAACTAATGTGAAAGACACTATCAAGCGTGAATCTGATTTCACAAATTTACACATATAAATTAAATGTTTAAATTCATTCACTGTGTTTCCTGAACTAATGTCCCCTGAGGTATGTAACATGCTTCCGTTACAGGATTTAACTAAAAAAAGTGCAACACTTGACAGAATTGGGTATTTTCTCCTTTCTTTATCATATAAAACTCATGTGTATTATGTCTGCCGAATGTGGCATCACATTACAGTTTTTATGCTGTTCTTTATTTGCACACGTTTCTTCCCACGGTTGTCAGTAACAGCTCTATCCAGACTCTGAAACTTTTGAATGACAAGACACCTTCATGGCTTCAGATCCAGCTTTTCAGATGGCAGCACAGAGATGAAACTTGAAGTCTACAACCGTGGGCCTGCCGTGATTCTTTCTGAATGACCACCATCAAAAGTAAAACACATCAGCTAGCATTATCTGCCTCAACACACAAGTGACAACAAATATTACAACAGGCTAAGTTAAGGATTTAGATTAATATAATATTCCCTCCTTTCAAAGCTAAAAAACATTTTCTCAACTCCATACTGTTGATACCTTTCCTCCAGGCTTTCTGCCCACCTCTCAGAAATAACAGTATCTTCAAAAAAAAAAAAAAAAAAAAAAAAAAAAGCTCTATTAAGTCTTCTGAAACTTTTCCAAAACTATATACGTGCTTCACGCTTATATATCAAGATTTAGCTTGGAGCAAGTTTTTACTGCTAATTTATAAATCCTTGAAATACGGGGTTTAGAACAGAATGCTAATATAACTCTAACTATAGAAAAGCTTGCAGGCACTGCTATAATGAAAGAAATAATTACATCAATAAAATTATACTAGTTTTACATTAACAGTTTGCACAAACAAACAATTCTGAATGACTAACAAGCATTATAAATATGACTGTTGTCATAAATCAAAGCAATCCATGACCAGGGTTCACGCAGCTCTTTGGAATAATATAAAAAGAAAGTATCATTAGCAATATTAGGAATTTCATTAAGCGCATAATTATGAACTTTGTCTTCCTTTGAAAATGTCATCAACTATCATGCTTGGGAGTAAATACAACATAAAAAGACTTAATATAATATCTCTTTGACTGATTGTAGTTATTTCTAAACATAGGAAATTATCATAGCATTATTATCTTTGTGGCAAAATTTCATCTAAACATTGCATCACCCAGTTTATCACATTAACTATTGCAGGGGTTTTTGATAGCAGTTCTCTATTTCTTATTTTTCTTTAGATATCTCTGAGGGATAAAAAAATAACTGCACAACCTTGAGTAATTTTAGCATGTGAACATTTTCATAAAATCATAACTATGGATTCAAAAGATAAGAATCCACAGATTCTTCTGTCTACATCCATTTAAAAAGCTGTCTTCTACTTTGATGTAGGATTTTCTTTTGTTTATCTGGTTTAAACTAGAAGCAAAAAGCCTTGAAGCTAAATCCACACTATCCCATCTTTAAATTTGCTGGAGCATGTCCCAGGAATGGGAATATACAAAAGTCCTTATACATTTCAAAACTGATTTGCTGAGTGGAAGCTTGTAAACAAGTCTCAACATGGGTTAAATGGTCACCTTTCCCCATAAAACACATGGCTACCAATAAGCTAGTGAGCTAAGAAAGCTCCTCTTTTCCAGCTTGCCTTAAGAAAGCAAGCATCACATTAAAAAGAGTAGTAAATAAAATCAAAAGCCAAATACATTTTCATAAATACTTGCAACCACCACTAACACCTGCCAAGGAAGGAGAATACCTTACTGAGTGAAAAAGAGAGTTTGTATTGGAAATACGGCAATATTTTGTGTACGCTATCGAAGCTCTTTACAATATTTCTCTTGGTATATTCCCAAATGTGTTGTATTGATGAGATGATGAGTTGTTATAAAGTAAAACCTAAAAACATAATTAAATTCAAAAATATTTCCCAATAGTTTCTGAAGGATTCATATTTTTCAGGTGGTTATTAGAATGGAGGAAAAATTAGTTTTTCATAATCTGACCATTCTGTTATGGATTGCTCTCAAGTCCACTGCACTTAATTTGTGTAATGCATAGCGATGATCTATGACATGTAGCATCATCTCAAGCAGAACTAGTGAACTCTTTCTTTTTCATTTTTGAAAATGGATAGTGCATCCAGAGGGAAACATTTAAGTAAAATAAAGAGCTTTAGCATGCAAAGTATGTTGCTAAAGTAAATTGATGAGTTAAATTATATCGACAATTCTCCTTACCCTGATAAATATCTTCCTGACCTTCGCTATTATTACCTAACACACCATTGCCACACACAGCCGTTAACATAGCTATCAAACCTAAATATTACCTCCTTTTGCTTACAAGTATGGAAAATTTTCTGCCACTACATGGATAGCAGAGCTTGAACTAGAAAGACCGACGCATTGACACAGTAGATAACCATACACTGTTGAAAAGCTCAAAGGACAGCTTCAAAAAAGAGAAAAATTTCAAAACAGGTCTTATGTCAGGTAATCAATTACAGCACTGTCATACTAATGGCCACGGAAAAGCAGGGGAGCGATGACAATAGGTGCATTCATCTTACCGCTGCGCTGGAAAAGCTGCACCTGTATCCCCGTGCACTCTGTCTCCGGCTGTCCCCCGACAAGTGCATCCCGTGACAGTGGATCTGATAGTGGCGACGTTACCTATCTGTCATCCCTTCTCCCTGAAAGGCACCTTGACTACGGCTAATGACTAAAGGGGAGCAAGAAACTACCCCCTTCCTCCAGCCCCATGCAGGTTTCTTTGTTACGACACTGAATTCACGGTGAAGTCCTGAATAAACCCAAAGCTCTAAAGAAAAGATAAAGCATCTTAAAATTTGCCAAGTAGGCACATATGTGTGTGTATATATATGTGTGTATGTGTATAAAATACGTTTGCACTCCCCTAACAGTTCTGTAAATCTTTGCAATCGGAATCCCCTTGCGGTAATTCAGAGTAGCAGCACAGCTCTTGTTGCTAACAACCCTAACATCAGTATGGCCAAAAATTACTGTGGCAAAAAGGGAGCTTCCCCACACCCTTTTGATTTTCCAGTATTCATGGGACTACTACAGTTAAAGGGTCTTTACAACTGTTTGCAGATTTTCAGTGTTAATGCCGCCTTTCGCTTTTCCCGCACCTAAAATGTGGGGGAATCGCGAAAGCCTTGCATTCTAGTACGGGTTCACAGTCTGAAAAAGACTCGGAAATAAAACGGTAACCTGATATGCCTTGGGCTGGCAACACTGTAAAAAGTCACAGTCAGCTGAAAAACCCTGGGCCTGTTTCAATTAATCCTGTTTTCTTTGACAAGAAAGGAGGCAAGGTCTCCACACGCATTCTTGTTCAGCGAAGGCCATTGCTAAGTTTTCCTGTAATTTTGAGATGCCTTGGTAGCAATTATTGTAATGTGAATGATATGGTAAGTTTAAACAAGTTTTGATTTAATCCTCCCTTCTTTGTGAACTTTTTTTTTTTTTAGTAATAGATCTTTTGTTGTGCTGTTGCAATCCCATAAAATTTCACTGACAAGTTATTTATTACAGAGGACTTTAGCTTGGGGATTTCTATTGGCACGGGTTTTACAAATGGAGATGAGACAAGGGAGAATGTCCATTTTCATGATAGTGTCTTTTCCCCATAATGATAATAATAATAATAATAATTTGTCCCATCTGTCTAAACCTAATTTAACAGTGTTTATGAGTGGTTGAAGGCAGTTTTTAATTAAGTCTTGTAGTTGCATTGATACGTATTTTAGTTCCTCCAGGGAGCATTTCAAATTCCGATTTTCAATATAGGGTATGTAACCACTACATCATGTAGGAAGCAATATGGACTTGAAGCAGTTAATTTTGCATCCATATGTGGACCTGTCAGCCAATTAAAACAAGCATTTCTGGAAGGGCAGAGGTTCAGTGTTCACCACAGTCATGCCCCAGAAGCTGTTTTAATCTGCCAAGTGCCAATATCCAAGGTAAAACGTGAACAACTAGCACATTTTTATGCTGCTTCCATTTTAACATGGAAATTATTTCATAGAGCCCTGTTATGTAAAAATAAATTTTTAAGCTTTTTTTTTTTTTAAATCCATTGAAGCACTTTTTACCCAAAATTTAATGTCATATTTCTCAGTCCTTGCAACCTTCAGCTGTAATCCTAACAATACAGAGCAAATCTGTTAAACTAATCGAAAGTAAGGCACTTACCATAAAAATAATTTTGGCTTTTGAAGGAAATTTCTGAACTTTAGACTGCCTAGGCGGGTGTTTTGATATAAAGCACACCAATACTGAGGGCACCCTCAAAACTGATATGACATTTCTACTGTCCAACCTGCTCACTCAAGCTTACAATGAATCTCTACCTTTGTGCTTCCATCAATGACAAGAGTCTGCTGACTGTTGTTCACATTTTACCTCTCTAAGGACATATGTACTGGTTGTTCAACTTTCACATTTTAAAAGGGACAGTGATGACAGATGTACAGAATTTAGGTTTAGGTCTTTAATTTGTACTCAGGGGAATCTCTACTTGAAGTGACATGAGCTTTATTCACAGTAAAGTTTCGTGCAAGCACTCCACACATTCCAGCAAAACCACACATTTGACACAAAACCTACGAACTTACTGTTTAGGCATGTGTTTTTGTCAATCCCAACATCTAGCAATGTTATAGACATAAAGGTATATGTATTTAATTTTAATAATGTCAAAGATCACATGTCCTACGGAAATAAGAGTATCTTACAGTTTTTATAAAATCAGAAATAATGCTCTTCATAAATTCCTTAGGAACACTGAGTGTGATCATCTAATCTAACCTTATCTGTGTAAAAATAAATTAGACGTCTGGTCCAAACCAGTTATCTACACTGGTTCTGCAGTCAATAGAGACACTTATGCCACTGCAATGGATGTCTCATCCCAACCAAAAGAAATGCACATGTGGGATAGATTGGCCTCTTCGGTACTTCTACATCTCTACTGACTTTATAGAAAATCTCTGAAGTCAGCTTAAGCTGGGCAGTCAGGGTAGACTAGGCACCTCCCAGCATGAAACCTGTGTTCCTAAAGTAGTGCCTGAAACGGATAACTACTACTCAGGAACTTTGTTTATTTCTGTCATATTTTGTAATGTAAATAACAAAAAAACACGAGCCCAAGAAGTCTCCCCAGTACAGGTTTGCTTAACGGCTGCTGAGGTTCAGGTTCCTGACGCTCTGACATTACACTTCCATTAAAGGAAGAGTCACCCTGCTAGGGAAACAGTAATACATTACTCCTTTTGAAATCAATAGGAACTTTGCTATCGACCTGAGCAAGAGCCAGACACCTCCCTTCCACTGCTATACTGATATTCCAACATCCTTTCATATGCCTGTTTACCTGTGCATATTTTCATACCCTTTAAAAAACACAAAACATGGAAAGTTGTTTTCAACTATCAATTCAATTAATAAGGTATTTAACCATAGCTTCCTTTCAAGCTTTTCTCATTTGCTTATTGTGCTGCCCTCACTTTAATACACAGGAAATACTGTCTACAGAACAAAATACAGAACAAAACGTCTATTTAGTCTGCAAGTATAAAAATTATTTAAAAATTAAAAAGTTTTGCTCCCAGTCCCTAGTTCTACCAGAGAAACAGATGGGCCTTTTTCTTTCATACTTTCTTTTCTTTGTTGAATTTTTTGTTGTTGTTGTTTTTCTTTTAAGGCACTAAAAGTAACCTGAGAATTAAAGACTGTAAATGCTGACTCTTCATTAGGTACATTGGTTCAGAAGAGTTAAAAAAAAAAACCTAAAAATTCACGGAGAAAGATGATACAACAGGGACAAAACAAGAGGAGTTCTGTAATTGTGTAGTGTGCTGTTTTCTATTACTAGACCATTTTGAGGATGACAAAGAAAACACAGGCTAAGGAGAACCAGTGGACACAATTTATGTGGATCTTTCAAATGCTTTTAACATCATCCCTTTTACGAGATTATTAGGAAAACCAGTACACAGGGGTAAATAAAGTGTTATAGTAGAGTGAAGACTGGATACAACTCACAAAACCTGCCAATAAATATTCAGAACTATTAACATTAATGTGGTGGGTTGACCTTGGCTGGATGCCATGCTCTGTCACTCCCCTCCTCAGCTGGGCAGGGGAGAGAAAACGTAATGAGAAGTTTATGGGTTGAGGTAAAGACAGGGAGAGATCAGTCAGCAATTGCCGTTACGGGCAAAGGAGACTCAACTTGGGGAAATTAATTTATTGCCAATCAAGGTCAGAGCAGGATAATGAGAAATAAAACCAAATCTTAAAACAACTTCCCCACACCCCTCCCTTCTTCCCAGGCTCAACTTCATTCCCGATTTTCTCTCCCTCCTCCCCCTGAGCAGCGCAGGGAGACAGGGAATGGGGGTTGCGGTCAGTTCATCACACGTTTTCTCTACCGCTCCTTCCTCCAGCGGGAGGACTACTTTGGTCAGTTCATCACACGTGGTTTTCTGCCGCCCCCTCCTCCTCAGGGGGAGGACTCCTCATACCATTCCCCTGCTCCAACCCATGGGAGAAGGTTCCCCACCAACTTCTCCAACATGAGTCCTTCCCACAGGCTGCAGTTCTTCATGAACTGCTCCAGCCTGGGTCCCCCCACCAGGAACAGACTGCTCCAGCCTGGGTCCCCCATGAGTCCCAAGTCCTGCCAGCAAACCTGCTCCAGCGTGGGCTCCTCTCTCCATGGGGCCACAGGTCCTGCCAGGATGGGCTTCCCCTGGGTCCTCCATGGGCTGCAGGTGGAGATCTGCTCCACTGTGGAGCTCCATAGGCTGCAGGGGCACAGCCGGCCTCACCATGGTCTTCACCATGGGCTGCCGGGGAACCTCTGCTCTGGTGCCTGGAGCCCCTCCTGCCCCTCCTGCTGCTCTGACCTGGGGGTCTGCAGGGCTGCTGCTCTCGCATATTCGCACTCCTCTCTCTGACTGCTGTTGCTGTTGCGCAGTTCTTTACCCCTTCATAAATATATTATCCCAGAGGAGCTGCCATGGTCCCTCACGTGATCGGCCTTGGCCAGCAGCGGGTCTGTACTGGACACAGGGGAAGCTTCTAGCAACTTCTCACAGAAGCCACACCTGCAACCCCCACCACTACCAAAACTTTGCCACATAAACCCAATACAATCAATTATTAATTTTTGAGTGCCCTCAGAACTTTCATACAAGGATTGTTGTTAATGCTTATGTTCGGTACAGTGAGGTCGTAAGACTAGACAGAATGAACCAGTGGATTGCAGCAGTGTTGACAATACAAAACATGGGAAAGTCAAAGACTACAGTAATTACTAACTAGTTTTATAGTATCTGGTAATTTTATGTGCAGCAGACTGATCATTTCCATTTAGAATACAGACCCCCATATATGCAAAGATTCATTACAATGGAAGAGGAAAAATTAAATGTTCAGTAATTGATAATAAAGACAGTATATTTATTATGTTACTATATAAGGTATCCACCACCCCACTACAAATCCAGGAGGAGTTGCCTATTTCCAAAGGAAATATAAATGTTATTTTATAAATTTTATAAATTTAGAAATTATATTTTATAATTGCTTTAAATTTTGACTAGGTATGTTGTCTAAATAACTAGTCATTGAAGGTTACTTTTAAAAAAAAATCTGATGAATGGGAATTCCTACTAAGACAGTTTAAATCTAAATAGCTAAATGTGTTAAACTATTGGACAAAGTGCCAAGGCTTTTATTGTTTTTTAATAACTCTACTGTTGTCTTAGTAGACAATGCAGAACCAGTTATGGTTATGAGACCAATTTAATCACAGAAAACAACAAATGATGACTTGAGTATAATACTACTGTGGTTAATTTTGTCCCATTTATAAGTTACAGTATAATTTCAACAGTGTAGTCCTCCAGTACTTGTTACATGCAGTGCTTTTGCCACAGAAAGATAGTGGAAAATCATGATAATTACGTACCTCAAAAAAAGGGTATTCTCTAAACCTTTCTCCATACCGTTGATAATCAAGTTTCTCTTTTGTATTGTTATATTCTGGGTTAGAAGCCAAGTGAATTTTGTATAAAGGTTTCCTTATCACGTCATCAACAGCAACTGTTGTACATCCCATTCCAACACATGGAAAGACCACAGACTTGCAAAGCAGTCCTCCCAGCTTCTTTTCCAACAGCACATCTATGAAAGCCTTGCTATGATAGTCCCAACCCTGAAAATTACATGCAGCTGTGTGAGGCTCATACTGAAACAGGTTAGTACGGCAAAGACAGACGTCCACAAAATTTCCCAGGCACAATTTGCCAACAGCAATGCCTGATGGCCTAAAAGATTAGATAAAATTTATGAGCACACCCTGCAGCAGGACAAATTTTGTACCATTTTATTTCCTCTTATTTTTCAGGATTACTGAGACACAGAACCGGAAGAGTTTCAGAGAAGGCTAGCAAGGGTGACCAAAGGCATGTAACAACCATCACTAAGCATGCTATGACTCTTCTACATAAAGAGGAGAAAAAAAGGAGGAAAAAATAATCAGCTGAGGGGAACTGCTATAGAAGAGGTCTATAAAATCATGAGAGGCTTGTGGAGATTGGGTAGGGAGCAACAGCTTATTGCTTCTTCCAATAAAGGACCTAAGGAGCAGCAACTGAAGCTAATGAATTTCAAAGTGATTAAAGACGGGAATTGTTCATATAACATTGCTAAGCTGCAGAACTCCCTTCCGCAAGATGTTGTAGCTGCAAGAAGTTCACATGGGTTCAAAGCAAGGTTAGACAGCCTAATGGAGGAGAAATCCACTTCAAGTTTACTCAAAGAAATACACAGAAATACACCTCCAATCTCCTTGAGATGCAAACTGTTGGATGTCAGGAGAGTTATTCATACAAGTATCGCTCTTTATTTGTCCCAAGTTTACATGCTTCCTTACATTACCTGCTTTTAACAACTGCCAGAGAAGGGATTCTGAGCTATAAACCTTTGATCTAACCCAGTACAACTATTCTTATAGGGCATATGAAAGTGCAGACATTAGCAAAGCATCATTAAATTTTTAGTGTAATGAATAACACAGAGCAGCACCACTCACCATACATAAATCACAACCCTCCATAGCATATCCAGTGTAATAGTGAATCACATTACGTATTACTCACTCGCACAACACATGGACTCTTAGCTGGCATATGTGATATGCCAGTTGTATTATTTTCCTGAGTCTCAGCAACTACCCCACTTTAAATATCTTTAAAATCTTGATACAGAGCAACATAGTCACTGTTATATTGTTATAATCCTTACTTGAACTAATTTGAAGCCAAAATAAATTGACCCATAGCAGCAAGATTACACAATTTCCATGAAAAAAAAAAAAAATCACAGTCCTTCACTGAAACAACCTAATTTTGCAGCAGTATTAAAACTAAAATGTCAACAGTTTGTGGAGTCTATCTGCTGTGGAAAACCTTCTGTTGTGAACCTAATTAAATATAATGATGGATTGGAATTGTTATTTTGAATTTATTTCAAATGTAGAGATTATACACTGAATGACATTAAAGCCTATTTCTAAAACCTGCTGGTCATTTTTTGAAGTCCACAAAGTGCAACTCCTCCATAATCATTAGTTCCAGCATAATCTGGCCTCACAGCCTGCCCTTTGTAGGTGACAATAAATACACAATATCACTTTCATGGGAGCCTGGCTCTAATGCAAAGGCAAGCATTTTCAAATACTGTATAATTTTAACAGTTTAATATTAAAGAGAGTAGAAAATAAAACTTTTAAGAATATGCTTCCTGATAGCTGCAGATAACAACTTTGTAGTGCAATTCTGCAGGAATTCAAACTCAAACTGAAATACTTCTTCCCAGTGCTGCAGAAAAAAATTCGTATCAGTTTCCTGATTCAGCCTGAAGCAGAGCTACAGCACAGTACTGAGAGATAAACCACATAGTTTATGGTTCCAGTGAGATGAGCAATAATTCACTATAATCACATTTACTATGCCATATTGGAAGTCAAATAGAAAGAAAAATCAAGTACCCAACAATATATATTAGTATTCTATCGGTAGTTTTAGTTATACTACTTACACTGCAAAAGAGATTGCCCCTTCCATAAGCGTTAGGATTTGCACCCTGATGTCCTAAACAAATTCTGCGTTAAACAGCGAGCAATATATTTCATCAAAATTACCCCTGACATTACAGTGAATAAAACACATTAATTATTATTCTAAACTATCACCTAATGTACTTGTTAAAGGCATATCTATTCTACCCAAAAAGAAACAACAGCACTTCAGTGTTGGATGAAGTGATATAAACAAAATCCTGCAGTTCTCAAGGTATATTTTAAGTGTTTTAAAATCTTCCACATTAAAAAAACAATTTTTTTCAATTTAGATTATTATATATTTTATATTATTATTTATATTTTTTATTTACTGAGGATTGCATTTTGTAGTCTTATTTTAAAATACAGCCTCAAAGTCCATTGTAATACATCAAACAAGTAAAGGCTCTTTTCCAATGAAATAATGCAATTGCTATGCTTTTGCTCGTATTCCCGTTGCCTTATTTTTTTGTTATACTGTAATACAAAGATAAAAATACAAACGCTTGTTTAAGTAACAGGAGCAAACATGTAAATAACTAAAAAAAGATCACTTACCAAGGAAACTAAAGACAACAGAGTAAAAGGCTCCAAGAATTCTCATTTTTAAAACGTATTTTTAGAAAAGCAATATAACATTTAAAGTAATACTCAACTATAAATAATGTCATGGATCAAATATATTGTTACATGGATCAACTAATACTAAGTAAACTTTTTTCTCTTTTCAAACAGGTCTGCCTACCACAGTTTTCTTTCAGTATCTATCCAGTGCTTCCTTTGATTCTGCCCAAACCATTCTCTCCCAGGTTACAACCATTTCTGATACCAAATCAGAGTTACAGAGAAACAGAGAAAGCTGCAGAGCTTACCCTCTGCTCTAAGGCTGGGTCAAATCTATCTGTGTGTTTTGTTATTGCCACAGGAAGGATACTTGGCTGCGTGGACCACTGGTCTCAACCAATATGGCCATTTTTACATTCCCTGCTGGCTGAACTGTCATCCACTTGCTCGCACCTAACCTGTATTTTAATAATCACTTAACAGGCAAGATGTGGAGATTCTTCTATTGTGAAACTCCTCAATCTTTAAGGTTTTTTTTAACATCATTGGTCAAATTCTCCAAGTGTTTCCTTTGCTTTCTTTTCTGGGCTCTTTCACAGTAGCCATCAAGACCTTGTTTCTTCTCTCTCTGCTCTCCATGGCATTCCATCAGTCCTCGCTTCTTCTCTACCTCTTTCCTATGTGAGCTGATCAAGCAAACCTAAGCCTATAACAACATATCTGTATTTTCACTTCTCTCTTCCTCCACGCCCAAATCTCAGATGGTTTCTTGAAAAGTTACTACACAGAATACCATTAATCTTCACCAAGGTTTTAAATTTAAAAAAAAAGAAAAAAAATGAAAAAAATCTGCCAAACATTTGGCTCATTGTTTGGCTATAATCTTTAAATCTGCACTCCTCCTAGAGTCATACTTGTTTAAAAACCAACAGTTTCCTTCAAATTACCTGCAAGATTCAGTCCTTCTCTGTCCAAATTATTAAATGTATTTTCAATACATCTGCCATGCTGGCTTTTTTCCCCAAAGTCCCACAGCTTGATTCTTTTGCCTATTAATCTACTCCCAGGTCATTCTACAAATTCCAATGAGACGATCTTAATTTTGAGCACAATAATGTTTACACTTACATTTGTATCAATACATTTCAATGAACAAAAAGAAGGGGCGTCCCCATGAATTGTTTCAGTGTATCTATCCCTCTGAATTTTACTGGAAACTGCTTACTACTTAATCAAATTTCATGCATTTGGAAAGAAAACTATTGCTCTCCAGAAGTATTTTTATGAGCTGGTACCACAGGTTATCCCAATGGTAATTATCACTAGAATAATTAACATCAGGCTTGTCAAGCAAATTCAATTGCATTCTTTACAAAAATTATATAAAATAGTTAATAAAAGGGAAAAGAGTGTGTGCAATCCAGTTTTGCTATTTTGTTTTGGGGGTTTGCATTTGCTTTGTTTAAAACATGCCTAAATACAGCTTGATAAATCTAAACATGGGCACTTCAGTAAATATGCTTCCTTTCAGAAGTTGTACATAAACACAAACTTAACAATTAAGGACAAGATACAAATACTTATGTTTCTTAGAACAGGATAAAAGGCTTGTGTACATTATCAAACCAAAGGGAAATTCTAACTATGGAATTTTCATTAAAGCAAAATGCCAAAGAACCACCCCCCCACCCCAACCCTCCACAGGGCTTTGAAAACTTACTAAACATTATTCTTTCCTTAAAGGGGGGAAATTCACATTGATTTCCACACACACACACCCTTAAATAAAAGGAAAGCACTCTTTGTTCTCAAAATACAAACAGATGCAAAGTGATTGAATTACTGTTGCTGGTTAGCTCCCTAAATGTTATGAATGCTGCTGTAAAAGTTTAAGAGTCCTCTGATTTGCACAAAGAGCATTAATGGTTTGTGCAGTGCATAATTAACCTACATGTATGCTTCCCTCAGGTCAACAAAATATAAATACCAAATTACCAAAAGGAACAGCCCCTTACCCCTTTTTTTTAAAGATAGGAACTTCTACTTCATTTACTTACTTTGCCAAATAGTAGCATCTACTTCTGCAAAGGTCGTTGTAAGTTATGGATAAATCAGTAAGAAAGTCCTCCTTTTTCCATAGTACTTGATACGTTCCTCTTCCTCAAATTATTGACGGTTAAGATTAGACGATTACAAGGGGAAAGAACAGGAAATTATTAATCAAAGTTCAAACAGGGATTTGAATTCGGTTTCATTCTTGATGTTCTCTTACGTCTTGATCATGAGTAAGGTCACATCCATGATATTCACAAGTAATGACAAATACAGACTCGTACTGAACTTTCTTTATATATACATATGATAAACTCCATTTGCTGTTTCTCAGTCTCCAATGCTTTTTCTCCCAACAGTTACCTCACAGAATCAGAAGACCAATACAGCTTTTAGAGTATATTAAATTCTGGCACAAAGTTTTGAATAAGATTCTTACACTTAAATAATGGTTAGGAACTCCTCAATAATCATACAAATGGTTTTGTTCTGTTGTTATATTCTAGCGTTGTTTAATTCTGCACTGCAATTACTACAGCTATTGCTTTATTAATTGTCTATAGTATCTGAAACAAATGACGAACAGAAAATACAAATTGACTACTTTTGTTTTACACCATTACACAGCATTACATTTCCTCCAAGTCAGTGATCCTAAACAATCAATGCAGAAAAATCAATCAGAACATCTTGATGAACTCCACTAGACTGGTAATTAAGATGAACATACTAAGGCAAATCATTGGGTAACTTAGTCGGGTCGAAGAAAAAAACTATTTAATTTAAATTGCCATAAGCAGTTACGAAAGCTACTTTTAATGAACTATAAATATGTTTACAAATTAGGATAAAAATTTATCAAAATCTGAGTGTATTTCGTAATTTTTTTTTTTTACATGGCAAGGGGAGGAGCACCAGACAGAAAAATAATATCAGAACCAATGTTTAGTTATCCTCAGAAAAGTTTAAAACAGAAACATAACATCAGGCATCCAGTTAGGATAAAACAAGATAGCTTTGCTGAAGTCAACAACGCTACAGTATTGGTTTGAGTTCAAAAGCTCCTCAATAAAGTCTGTCTACACCCAGCATTCCTTAAAGCAAACACAATTTTGTATTTTACTGATGGTGTTTTTCCCATCAGCAGAAAACCTCTGAAGTACCTGAAAAGTAACATTTACTTATTGTAAACTAGGAAAACCCTGGAAGACACAAAAACACTTGTTCTGCCAGGAATCCAGCATGGCGAAAGAGACTGAATGGATCACCGCATTCAGCACTGAAGCAAATAGTCGTTCAGCCTGCAGTTCATCCCCTAGAAGCTTATTACTGCAGATTATAAACAGATTTTTTTTTTTTCCTGAAGTAAACTGAAACACTGTCTCTCTCAGCCACTTAGGCCAGTTTCCCTTCTCGAATGCCCTCACTTAGGGAGCTCTTTTACGCTGCCTGTCGCGACTGTCAGTCTGTCTTAAACACCCCTTGCGCAATCAATATCTGAGCAAGAAACTAAGACTATGGACACGCAGGGCAATGTAATGCCTTGCAGAGGTAGCGTACAAGCTGGGAAAGGAGAAGGGTGCAAAGGTAAGCATGACTTTCAAGCCCAAGGCTTGGTGAACATATACAAAAAATATATATGGGAGCCCACACTAAAAAACAAGTATGCCTACTGGAATCCCAAACCTTCTGCTGATTAAACCCACAAGCAAAGGAGGAGTTACAGTATGCCTGAGCTGCAAAGACTGTGTCAGCAAGGTTAACCGGTAACTCGCTAATTCTTTCTCCTACAGGGATAAATAAACTCCATTTTCTAGATGATCTTCACACTGAAATAGGCTAAGTTACCATAAACATTTAATTTTCATTCTCTGTGTTTAGGTGACAAGACTGCTAGGCTAATCTCCACCTACTGAAGACTAACCATTTCTCTCAAAGGGTTATCTTACCCTTTTTTCCTCTCTGTGGACTGGCTTTCATGACTCATACACATTATATGTCCTGACAGTTTCGGCATTTGCACCTTTTTCTTGTGCGGTGATGTTTCTGAGGTCTTGCATTGTAACCTTGATTGTAACCTTCTATCGTAAACAGAAGTTTACAATCCTTACAATTCTTCTTTACAAAGAAATCCAGTCTTTCAGCAAAGCTCTGCTACATATATAGTAGTATAAATATAACAGTGTTCACAGTTAAAACAGGAGTTGCAACAAGGAGGAGATGTGAATGCTGTCTATTATCTTACCTATGAATACACTATAGCACATGGACTATTTAAAAAAAAATGGAAGCTTACCTGCAAATTTAATACATAAACTGTACAAATAAAACAAAAATTTGTCAGATAATAGGCAATCATTGCCATTATACTTGAAAAGGAAATAGAAATAGGAAGACGACATGTTTGATGTTGCACTATTTAGAACAAGAAATAGTAATTATGATACTGACTGTTATACACCACGTTGCTTTCCATGACACAAGGTATAAATGATTTCTGTATTATCTGCAATTTTGATTATCCAGAATCGATCTTATTCTACTGTGGTGAATATAGGATGCAGAAATACGAACAGTTTAAGACTAGGTTAAAACGTCAACTCAATCGATATGACCTCATCCCAAAATTTCTGCCACTTACATTATGTCACCTAAAACTAAGACACTTAGTAAACACAAAGGCCAGAATAGTTCTTACAGTTTTCTTGTTAGATTTATGCACCTCTCATTAAAACTTCCCATAAAAGAAAGCCACCTCCTTTACCTTGAAATTCACTGTAATCATTATTCCAACTTATTCTGAACACTTGGCTAATGTAAGCGTAATCTTTACATGTGAAAGTACGCCATACTGCAGTAGTCAGCAAGCTTAGAAAGACGCATTTCTAATCTTCTCACAATGGGGATCCACTTGAATTGTGTGTTAATAAAATGTTGTACGTAGCAATAGTATTTACAAGTTAAATAAAATATTTTTACATTTTATACCATAGTATTTCTTAAACACATGTAGTTTAACGCACTGGATTCCATATAGGTTTGTCAAACTTCTCCAGATTTTACCACTTCTGCAAAATCAGATGACAGAACAATGATCAGATTAGTGCTGCCTCTGTTGAAGGCTGCAAATGGTCCACATTCAAGAAACTAAACAAAATTACCATCTAGATCATAAAGAGTTTTTACACAAACCTGTTAAGAAAAGGACTGACAGACTTTCTCCCATTCTGCCAGGTTAAAGGGAGGCAGCATTTAAAATTAAGCAAATGCCTATCTACTTGGCAGAGTTAATTTCACTTAAAATTAAAATATCAGACAGCACATGCAAGTCAAGGAGGAAATTTTATTAAAAGTGTGCAAATAAAAAAAAAAAAAATCCTAAAATTCATTATGTCTAGCTGAAACAATTTCAGAAGTTGTATGTTTTAAAAGTACTTTATGGAACTGCAAAGGACCTGATATTTCTGAAGTGTTTTAAGTGAAACTGCAGCTACAAGGTTTCTTTAAAAGCAAAGGTCACTAGAGACCTAGGTTTCTACTGACTATAGTGTCCCACCTGCTTTTTTCAGGGTAAGTCATTAATTACCTAAACCATTACTTAGAAGTATTTCCTTCGTATAGTATCATCTATTACGTCAGTATATCTAGACATAGACTGACCACAAAAATGGTGTTGGCTTAGATTTACATGAGGAAAATTCAAAGCAAAAAAATTATCAGTCTAGCTATGTTCAGACGAAGTCAGCCCTAATGCATGTCTAATAATGCCCGTACTGACAAACCTGGTACGCTCCAGTGCCAGCAGTGGTCTCTTTTTGATCCTTAAAACACTCCACTTTGGGAAAAGATGCAGAAATGTGGGAAGCTGACTTCATCACAGGATTGCACAACCAAAGACCTACAAAATTAGAGAGGAGTAGTAATGAAATTATTAAATTAATAACTTTCGGGGGGGGGGGCTGTTTTGTTTTATTTTAGGTCTGAAACATTTCTTCATCTAATTCTGTAAATAGACATACTTCTTATCTTTTGGGGGAAAAAGCATTAGTAAGATATTTAACTTTTTAAAAATAATATTTGCAATAGTATCAGCAACAGATCATGTATTTAAATCTTCCGGAAGAGGCTATTGTGTAGTAGCATAGACATACACCATCCTGACAAAATGGTTTAGCTTTGTTTTAGAAGAATTACTGGGTGAGAAGTGCCAGTCCAGTCTCCATTTCATAGGGGCTCTGGCATTTCTGGCAGCAAACTAGCTAAAATAGAAGGGATCAAATGTGATTATAGTAAAACAATAAGAACCAGGTGATAGATTCCCTGGACATTAGGGATTATGACCTTGCAGAATCACATTTGGAACTAATATGTTTGAGATGATGGGGTTGGTTGCTTTGCTTTCAGTCTGTGTCTTCACCATCAAAAAGGAAATCAATACATTCCTCTCTACTGCAGCTCTGCGCGTCTTGAATGAGCCAGCATAGCACATCTGAGCAAGACAGTCCGTGGTAACCTCATCTCAACTTTCTTAGATCAGTGAAGACTCCAAGTCTTGTCTAGGAGATTTTCCACTATTTTACCCTCAGTTAAGGTTCTCCTTGCTCAGTCATACTGCTTTATTAGCTTACAGAAGGCCTCAGTAAGTACATTAGAATGAACATATGAAAATAACTGCTGTATCCCTTCATGCCTACAACGAGTTTGGAAAGTACCACTGGAAGGAAGATTTCCTTACTTTCTTTATATTTGTGATTTTGTTGCTATGTTTTCCATACAGCTGTGAATACTTCTGGGTTTTGTTTGTTTGTTTTTTTTTTTCTATTACTACAATACCATTAGGGAAAAATTCTGATTCTGCAAACAGATATATATTTTGTTAAAAAAAGCCACCACCACCCCCCCCAAAAAAAAAGAAAAAAAAAAAAACCAAAACAAAACTAAACAACAGTATTAAGAAAAAATATAGAGGAGATGTGTTTCCAAAAAGCCTATTAAGAAAAAATGGTCGGTCAAAACCCAGCTAACCAAACCCTACTAGAATTCTCAGAGCTGATGACAATGTATTGAAAAGCCAGGAAGATACATTCAGTAAACATTTCATGATAGCAAGCTTAAAGTTACTTTACTCTCTTCATTCAAATACATTCTTATCAGAAGTATAAAAATTGTAGAAAACATTATTACAGTACAGAAAGATCAAAATGTGCAGCTGTTGAGCTGTTAAGTGTAGTCAGGATGGACTTTATTAATTGAACACAGAACTGATCTAAAAATCCTTTCTTTCTAAACCATCCGTACTGAGAATATCAAAGCAGGGTACAGGTGTTAGGTGCTCATACTGTCTTTGTGCACCTAACATACAATGAAATTACAAGCTTGGTATGAACAACAGAAAAGAGAAGCAAGGATAAAAATGCAAAACTGAGCTCTAAAAGCTTTCAGAAAAAAAGATTTTATTAATTTTATGGATGAGACTGATAACACTCACTTCAAAACATGAGTTGTAAAAATATATCTTAGCTTCTCCTTATCTGGTAACTAAACAATAGCCCTTTTCACAGGTTTTTTTTTTCTTTTCATACTTAGTTTATTGCATGTACTCTGTTGCCTTCCAGCCTCTGAGAAATATTAAATATTTTTATGACTACACCTGGATAGATGTTGAGTCATATGCTCCTTTTCCTATTCAAATACTACATTACCTAGCATAAATGCAAAACACTTCAACGCTACGTTTCCAAGCGACTGTTCCTACCTTTACTGTGGAAGAGGTGTGTTTTCTTACAGTGACTAGCTAATGGAGGACAGAAGCTTCATTATTAATTTAATTTTAACCATGAAAGTAGGAGATTGCTACATAAGGATTACTAGATGGGAAATCATCCTTTTATAAGTCTCACTTTGCCAGTATCAGTCTGGAATTTCACTGTGGATGTATTTTCCCTTTTACTCTCTGATCTCTACCCAAGCCCAGATGTGTAACACTTGTGTTCTCAGCGATCTTTACTTTGTGTATTTGTACAGCAACTAGCACAGCAGAGCCTTGATCAGGGCTCCCAGGCACTGCTGTGATGAAAAATAAGCGAGTATTTTTCCTAGACAGTGTCCAGGAAATGACTGCATGCTGGGTTCAATCAAACAACGAAGTCTATTAGAACAGGATCAGAATCTCATTTATTAGGAACTGTGTGTCTAGACCATGGCTAATCTGAATGGAAAGAAAAATACGCACCATCTTATGGCCAAGCTCTGCTTAATGTCACAGAACATGAACACACATTTTCTAGTGAACTAGTTTTGAAAACTATTCATCTGTGGTTTGATATCTAACAAGTTTTCTGCTCTTAGCATTTGTTGTGAGCTTACTTAAAAAAAACAACAACAAAAACCCAAACTTTGTCAAAGGATATATGTAAATTTTAATACTAAAAAACAATTATAATTAATTCATTAACTTTATTGTATTTTAAACCACTCTCACCGTATTAAGTAATAAAAAAGATGACATCATTTGACAAGCTGCTTGATGCCATCTTTTTCTGTTCCTATATTACACTTGCTTTAAAACATTAAGTATTTTCTGTACTATACAGTTTTTATCTAAGAATATGTTCTCAATTCCTTATGCTGCCACTCACATGATACAGGTCAAAGACCTGCATAGCCTCTCAAGCATAACTTCTGAGCTGAATGATGTAGAAAGTATCTTCCATTTATTTACTAAAATGCCACACTTTAATCACAGGTCAATGAAGAATAAAAGCTTCTCATTAGAAATTAAATACCTATGAAAAGTGTGCCTGCATTCTGATTGGTATATAATGGGAAAAATCAAAAAAGCGCGTGATTCTTATAATTACACACTTTCCAGCCCCGTGGTAGCTCACTCTCTATGAAATGTCAGCCAATGCTACGGGGCAAAAACAGCAGAGAACATGAGGAATGGGTAATTTAAAATGAAAATCTGTGCTTCTGGCTTCGCACTCTGAGCATTCTACTACATTAGAAGAGGTCTGGAGAATTATTGCTTTTGCAAATAAGAGATTTAAAATCCAAACTAGATCAGAAGCATGAATTTGTCTTTGAGATGTGGAAAGAATTTGTTATCCACGTATTATTCAGTTGTTCCTCTACATTACTGGTAGCTACTTTTACAACATTTTATATAAATCTACTGTGAATGAATGCTGAGCATAAGAAGGTATATTAGAGACCATACATTAAACTGTAATTTCATAGAGGAGTTCTGAGAAGTTATGTTTCTGATATATTCTGTTCTTCCTTTCCCTGAACTCTGATGCAGCAGCAAGAAATGGGAAAATGAATGTATAATGGAGGTAATATATTCCCATCTAAGAAACAGGAGGTTTATTATTCTTCCAGTACTTCTGTCAGTGAGGTATTGGATAAAAACAGGAGAACACAAAATAACAAAGACTTACTACTAACTAATCTGTATTTTAATAAAACATTAAGAAATACACACAGTAAAATATTGCATATGAACAGATACAGAAGAGACTGTACCAGACTTTACTGGACTTGTGTGATCTGATTTTTGTCTACAATAAGGAAATTACATTGATTATTTATAGACCTGAAACAATTAAAGTGTTACAGAAGAAACTGCTGAGTGTTTCAAGTGAAATGAATATGAAACAACTCTAAAACCTTTTTAAAAAAATAAATCTCCACATTTTGTCATACAAGAAAAACAAAGCACACAAATCCTTTTAAATACTTAAACCTTGCAGTTGAGGCTACATTAATCCCTTCAACTAGGTAAACAATTCATTCCAAAAAATATTACTGGACAATAATGAAATGAATTGCTTGAACAACAGTTCAGAAAATTACATAGCAGGCTCCAAGTTCAATCTGTAGCTGTAAATGGAATTATTAAGATTCATGTTCCCACATCACTCTGCTTACCAAGCCACTGACAGCAGGTTTTTTCTCTGCTTCTCAAATAAGTGAGAGCCTATGTAGCTGAACAAACTCAGTGCTGCTAGGCCATGGAAGGACCACCCACTTTGAGAATTTTAAGATACTTTACTTGAACTACAACTTTATTAGCCAAGAGACTGTTAGCCTCATTCAAGAAAGCTGCCACTGTAACACAGCAGCTTTTACACCTACCAGTGCTTTTAATTGGCTTCAGCTGCATGTGATTAAGTCAGGTAGAAAAGTCGGAAATCACGGCAGTTATCTACATGGGGAAAAATCCACAATACAAAGACACCGAAGGCTCTCTGTCATTTAAGACTGTTTCTATGTTTAAAAAAATCACAACTATACAGATACTACACGCCAATGTCTTCACTCGGGCAGACTCTCTTTCCTCAGCAGTTGCCTTCGTCCTTACATCTGTACATATAGCCTACATCTTTTTCAATGTGTAATTCAGTAAAGAAAGTTCCTGCTGCGCTGTGTGGGATAAATCCTTTCTTTAAAGATTCATATAGAGCAAAGTTGTCTTCTATTCCAGCTTCTCCTCTCTCTCTTTCCTATCAGTGACATTGTTCTGCATATTGCTGCTCAGGTCACCTCTTCTGAGATGAGGGTTGGCTGTAGAGTCCAACACACCAGTCAAGGGGGTCCCTTCCCCTCCTGCATCATTTGGTCCTAAACTTAGGTTCTGCGAAATTATGAGATGCTCAGGCAAAAGATGAAGGCAGGGGAACTTTTATCTAGCCATTCCTGAGAAAATGAATGAATGTTTTCTTTTTCCATTTGGACAAGGACATTACAACTATTATTTGCATGTTCATCTTGCCAAGATTAAATTTTGCAAGATTTTCTACTATTGAGAAGCTGAAGGCAGCAAATGGGCTGTTGTGTTTTACAAAGGATAATTCCATAATTTGTGACAATACCAGTAAGCTTTCTCATTACAAGGTTAGAGTTTTATACGCTTATCTAAGGGATCCTTTTGTAGCTTATGAGATAATACCCTAGGTTAAGAAGATCTGAGACATGTAATAAGAACAAGCTGCTGAAAGAAGAGCCTTTGTCTAGAGCCTCGACTTGCCAATCCTCTAAGCGTGCAGCAAAGCTCGTCTTTTACCATTCTCTGCTTGGGTTGTTAAAGTAAATATATTTATGGTCTCTGGTTACTCCAATTATGTTGTAATTGGTAATGCATAGGAGAGGCATGCTAAACTCTAGTTGAATGAACATACAAACAGTGGGGAAACGTAGATATCAAAATACATTTTTATGGTGTAGGCTTCTGAACAGCAGTAGGCAAGAGGTTTCATAGCCTGTTTTCTAGAAACATAGCAAGCAAGAACATTTTTCTCCACAGCACAATTTTGCAAGCAGTGGAAGATTCCAGAAGCCAAAAGGCAATATCCACTAAAGCACAATACCATTTCTGTAAAGCAGTTAAGCTCATTGACTACTTAAGCCCTGGAACACTGTTTGGGATGCCATTATAGTGGTTCTGTATCCAGACAAAGGGGAGGGGAATCAAAAGCAGAGAGACTTATGAACTTAAGAGGCTCTTAAATCTCTGGTGGGAAACATTTAAAGAAAATAAAATGCTTTGCTGTTTTAATTTTAGTGCCTGGAACATGTAAAAGCATTGTATAGCACTACTTATTTCAGCACGTGCAACTGTAGTTGGATACAATTGAGCGGTACATATATACGAATCAAAATAATTTTATGGGGCTAATCTGATTAAGGACATTAGGATTGTGTAATTTTAATGTAAATTATTTGCATGTTTCTGATTCATATTATTAAGTGATCACAACAAATGTACTACTGAAACAATAAGATACTCAGATTATAGAAAATTAAGTTGTTGTACCATTTGATATGAAGTTTCTATAGTAAAAATGCAAAAAATTCTTACTACGATCTACTTAAAAATGCAAAAGATGCAAGTTTACCAGTAACTGCAGTATCATACATGTGAATACATCCCTAGCGCGTAACCTTCTCAGAACATGAACCTTTTTCTTTTAACTTTTCTCTAGAGTGCCTAAACTGTTGGTATTATACAAGATGTATGCATATATTTGTATTTGTCTGGTTTCAAAAAGGACAGAAATCCAACATTTCACACTGAATTGCTCGAGAACTACACCACTTCTGTTCCTTTGAATATCAGATACAGAGGAGTACAAGTATCTAATTATGTGATTCTTTAAAATTCTGTTCTTTACAATTGCTTGAAACGTCAGGAATTTTGAGCTCTATGAACAAAACATCCAAGCAAAAAAGGCAACAGGACAAAGAAAAAGGGAAGCAAGTACTCTTGCCAGTATTAAGCTCTTTCCCAGGTATCTTGTGACTTATCCTAAAAGCTTAAATTAAATAGGAGGTACCTCTAAGGTCAGATGGCTTTCAGTTGTTGTTTTACATCAAGTTAAGATACAAGTTATAAAAAACCACAAGACATACACAGACATAAAAGCTTATTAGGTTTATTCCTTACCTCCTCCTTGTTTAATTTTTCAACTCAGTTGTGTATGAACTTAAATTCTGTGGACTCCTGTGAAAGTCCCAAACAAATCACATAGACCCTAGACTCCAGGCATATGGATTTAAAGAAAAAAAGAACACAAAAAACAGCATTAATAACACTAAAATAATTTATTTTCCTGTATTCACCTAAGCACTGTACAAAATTCTGACGTCAAATGGTTTGACAAACCCTTCCAGAACGACTTACACAATCCTCTAACCAGTCATACAGTTACATTAAAAACCCTACGTGTTTTCTTCAGATAGGTGATAACAGAGCTTTTGTGGGTGGACTGACAACTGGACACACGTTTTCCATTTGGTATCCAGGAAAGATATGTCATATTTAAAACAATTTCATTCATGACAACTACAGTATGTTATAACTTTGATTCTTCATTCTTATTTTGATGGTGGCTTTAAAGGAAATTTGACTTAGAAAAGTGAATGCAACTGCAACATCATTTTCTATTTTTATCACCTTTCAACTACTTCAGTACACAAATATCTGTGTCTCTGAGCTCTGACAGCGTGATGGGCGTTTTCTGCTTACGCATCATTATCAAATATAAAAAAATCCTGCAGTGTACCCTTTCGTCACAGCAGGTTACATTACATTCTCAGTTATACTGCACAACTCACTGTATTCATATTACAGGGGAATACATCCTCCTCCTCCTCAAGAAGCTGCCTTAAAACAGCAGTGATAGGAATAAAATCTATTTTAAAATGCATTTTGTAACTCAAAGTGTTAGATGTAATTAATCCCTTAAAGAGAAAATCCCTTAAGAGAACACCATTTACAAAGTCATCATGCAGAAGGGGAAAAAAAAGTATGTAATATCATAATTCCAGGTAATCATTACTATTTACTGACCTTTTAAAAAGTGTTAATCGATGGTGATGGGTGAGACTGTTCAAGAAACTACGTGAACACATAAAAAGCTACCTCTTTGTGGTAAAGTAATACATGAAATAAACACTACATATTTATTGTGTTGGTTTATAAAGCATAGTAAAAAGTAAGTACCCTTACAGCTCATTTTACTGACTACTTCCCACTATGCATCAGTGTAAGCCTACAAGTTTTTAATATATTTGATCTTTTATTCTCAATACATGCAGCATATAAATGAATGTGAAGTGTAGGTTGCTTGTGTGCTTTTGAAGATGCATGTTTTTCACTCTGCATCTCACCAGCCCATAATGAAGTTCATGCCTTCCTTAAAAGACGAAGCAATTGTTCATTTTACCCTGAGTGACCTCTGCTGGTAACCATAACTTACACACACGTTAAAACTCTCCACTAAAAGCATTCGCGGTTAAGTCATGTACATACACGCGCACATACAGAAGCACGTTCACACTCATTTTTCTTTGTATCAGGTAGACGTATACACAAAATTAAAACATTTGCGTGCTCAGGCAGTTAGTGTGCAAGAAGCATTGAGTAAATCTGTTGAGGCACCCAGTTTATCTTTCTCCCAGAGTCTTTTAAAGAACTATAGAGCTAGAACTTGGTTTAAAGGCAGCATATTTGAAGTGGCAGCTACTAAATAACTAGTGGCATATGATGTATGCCTAGAGTTTATTTTTACGTATAGGTCTGGGGTAATACTGTGGTACAAAATAGTTTCTACCATTCATCTTTCCGGAAGACACATCTGAATCTGGAATGCAGCCTTGTGTATTTATGATGTGAGGGGTTTTTAGAGTTCATAAACTGATGTTATCAAATCTTATTCTACCACTATTGTTAGTAATTAGAAGTCAGTCTTAAGAGTGATCTCTAGTTTCACGCATCCTTAATGAAGTATAACTAAAAATTATTTATTTTGCAGTATATCAGAATGATACCGTGCATAGCTCTAATTTAAATAAAAGTGGTTAGAACCATAAGATCATTACAATGCAGAAAACCAAAAGACAACTAAATTATATTCATTTGCACTGTGATGTTTGCATTATAAAAATATTCACATACTACTAGGTTAGTAACGGCAAGAAAACACACCAAAGTACCAATTAAGAACAGGTACCCGAAGAGCCACCAGTTTTGGTATCTGTCAGTAAATATTTCTGAGATAGCATGAAAAACACCTATATAGAAGTAAAAGATGTTTCATGTTTCTGATACTGTAACTAATGTCTAAACTCAGGTCTTCACAGAAGTGTCACAGCTGATGCAGCTGGTGCACTCCAAAGAGTTTTGATCAAGAAAATTATTACAATTCATGACTGCTTATCACTGCAATATTCTATCATATTTAACAATGTCCATGGAAAGAAGAGAAACATTAGGTCTCTGCTTCAGCAAATACTGAAATCTATTTATATGCAAATAAGCTATCCATTATTAGTATGAGAAGAGACACAGGCATAGAGGAAGAAATAAATTATCACGAGAAACCTTTAATGAAATCTATTTCAAAACATAACATTTTACAAGAGCCCTCACTCATGTAATATTTGTTCAAGCCTAGAAGGGAATTGGCGAGTTCTGCACTTAGATGAGAACCGATACCACATTATTTCCCATGCCAATTTGTTATATAAAATGCATTTATCCTTCCTTAGGAACAACTTTATAATTGTGAATCTACTGTTTCCTTATAAAGAAGTGTATTCTCATGCTACAATGCAATTATATGCTCATTTTCCTACTGGCAATTTTAAATTATTTCCATTTTTTGTTGAACTATGAACATAAGAATGTGGAAAAAGATCAAGATTGTACATTTTTATTCTAAGACTGACTCTTCAAAGAATAAGGCAACCTCTGAGAAAACTTGATTGCATGGCTGAAAATCCCAAGTTGGATCCAGTGCCTGCTTTTTGTTAAAAAAAAAAAAAAAAAAAAAAAAAACACAAAACCCAGAACTCTTCCTGCCTACAAATAAGATGTCAATAGCCTAAAATCTGTTTCACTGAAATAAAAAATGTTAGATAACTCAACTGAAACATACAGTGAATACTGCAAAGAAAAGCAGGAAATAATTTAATGCCAATCCCTTACATTTAGAGCTTTGAATAGCTGAAGGTGAGCCCGGATGCCAAAATTCTAAATACTGGCTCTTCTTACTCCTCCAAGCCCATGTTTATTTTCCTTCCCAGAAGATGAGCTCATGTAAACGATACTTAAGGGGAGATAGTCACAGAAAGTTTGACACTATAACACTATACTATGATGTTTTTGGAAAGACAAATTAAAATATCTTTTTTTTTAATTCCAGATTTTCAGCCAACTACCCCAAAACCCGTTCTCTGAATATATAATTTTAAATAAATCCTACTTCTGTGGAATCCTCGAGTACCCTGGGAACTTCACTCAGCAGAACCAGAAAATTCCCCCTGCTACTACTTTTAGCCCCAGTTCCAAGACAAAAATACCTCAGTGTGCTGTATCCGAGAGGCCTCCTGCATCTATGAGATGAAAGTGAACTAAGCAGCGTGTTATTAATATTTGCTTGACTTGAATCCCAACACAAGCACACTAAAATCACAACTGGCGACAGTATGTAAGCATTCCGTCACATTGCTAATGGGTAACCAGTAACAACAATATGAGCACTTTCTAATACAGCTCAGCCAATGCATATAAAGAACACACAAGTACACACAGTCAGACGGTCGTGGTGTTGTTGCAAAACAGGGAATAGGATAACGTACAAACAGTACAACCTGCAACCAAGGATGTTTAACAGGCAGCGAAGGTGTGTGATGGAGCCAGAACAAGACCTAGTCCAAAAATAAGATGAGATGAACTGCCTGGAGCAGACTAAGTCCTCTCCCTCTTCTTTTGAAGAGAAGGTGAGAAGCATAAAACAACGATGAGTGCTGAAAAATGGGGAAGAAAAGGGTTGCTCTTCGGTGTCAGCTCCCCTTATCAAAGAGGGCTGGAGCCTGGCCCCTCAGCCTCAGCAACTGAGACCCGTGCAGACCACAGCCACCAGCCCTAATGACACAGCATCTGCTCCGTGGGGCTCTACACGCACTGCTAATGTCGGATATGATCGTTAAGGACCATCTGCTTGACTACTTAGTGATAATGATTGATAATGACTAAGAGCTAACCATTAACACAAATTGTATTGCTAATGAACGCCAGTCAAGCAAAGGGGTACTCTGAAGTTTGAAACTGGCCTGATCCATCCATCTTCCAAAGATGCCCATCACAGCAACCTCTCACTCCATAACTTACATACAGCTGTACAACTGTTCAATTGCAATAGTGCACTAAAATATGGGGAATGATACCTACAAAATGAAATTACTGAAAATTACTAGTCACACTTCAACTAGAAGATCTGAATGTCCATGTTGTTTCTGTGAAACTATAAAAAGTTTTTTTAATGCATGCAACACAAAGAATCTTCAATTTAATAATCTTATTTAAGCATATACTTTTCTCTATTTCAACCCTTCACTTCCTAAATAAAATTGAATATTTAACAGATTTATTATATTGTCACTGAGCTGCTTCTCGATCTTGCTGAATTAGTAATTCTGGACATAATCTTATCCTGAATTACAGATTAGCTCTAGCAAAGGACAGCCAACTCAGTAGCTACTGTATTTGAAGAAGGACTTCAAGAAACACTGTTACACTGTCAAATCTTGTAATTTATGAATTCATAGTGACACGTCAAAAATGGGGCATTTGCCAATAATGCTTTCAGTCAAATTTTGAACTCTCTCTACCTCTGCTTCCAGTATCAGTGGTACAAAAAGAATAAAAAGTAAAAAAGAACAAGAAAATTTCTTTAATGGGTATAATAAATCAAAATTACATCAGTAAGAAGCACTTATAGTATATTTAACTTCACAGCACTCATACCACTCAAGTCAATCTGTAAAATTATATGTTAATTTCCATTCAAGTCATATTAAAAAAAAAACCCTAAAGGTTTCCCCCAATGCACCTCCTCTTTGACTTTTTCATTGATCAAATTATCCCATATTCCCTCAAAACCTTTTTGACTACAGTGACACTACTAGAAAGGCCACAGCTATTTAACTTGCTGCTGTTGAAATCTGCCAACAATAGCATTCATAACATTACTAAAAGGTTGTATTTTTCAAAGACTGTGGTCTGTTTCTGTCTGCAACTAATGTCATACCTCCCAGTTGCTTAGAACCTACAAGTTGCTCAATTACTACTCATTGGTAGTTCATTACTGCTACCAATTACTTTTTCAATACTAATTTTAAGCGCTGGATACGATATGAAGAGAGAAAAAAAAACCCAAGCAGTTCTGAATATTTCAGTCCTTCTAGATAGGGGGGATGACTCACATCAGTATATGTCAGGACTACTGTTTTGTATCTCAGCATGTAATATAAATTGACATGTTAAAGAAATGTCTATTTCAAGTTTTCTTAAAACAGGAGAAATTACTGGATGACCCAGAACTACTGATGCTACTAGAACTGGATTCATTAAGGTTTCCAGTGTACTATCTGGGCAAAAAAATACATTTCATAAGCTCCATTTCTTAGATAAAATGGTGATTCGCAACTAAAAATATATGATAAGCATACACTGATATATCTGCATATGGCCCTTAGTTTATTAGACTTCTACGAAGTCAAATTAATATCCAAGTATGATACAGTATTTATATACCTTATTTTCTGAAACAGAGTATACAAAATAAAGACTCATCCTGGACTTAACGAACTTACTACAACCAATTTTATGCTCACATCAACTAAAGCAAGTTAGAAATTGATATTGATGTCACAGGGCATATGATTGAATTAATTGTTTAATTAACTGGCAGTCAACTTAAAAATAATTTTGTCACTGTGCTTGCAATGAATGGTTTAAATATATGGAAGCAATGGTTAATTAACATTCCCAACCATACCACTTGAATCCTCAAAGACAAGAAGAATCGGGAAAGTATAGCCAGTTTTTGTTGATTTCAGTTCTATCATTTGTAGGTAAAGATATCTGTACTAGACTAACTCGTATCATTGTTCTTTATTATCTCCAATTTTATTCCTTAGTCTAACAATATTGCCAAAAAACCTTTCCTTGCCTACAGCTTGCACCAACAATTATAACCATGTCAGTAAAATATGGAATATATTTAAATTTGCCATTTGGGTTGGAAATAACATGAAGTAAAAAGACACTACGCTAAATTGTGACACTGTTCATAAGCTTATGAAAGAAACACTCTATCATCCTCAGAGTACTACATCTGTAACCCTCTGCCAATCTGGCCTAACTCCAGACACTTGCTCCAGACAAACAGCAAATATCCCAAAAAACAGAAAAAACTCAGAAATCATCTCCTTCACCTAATTCTAGAAGAGATAAAGCAGAAGAAGAAAACCATATACTTTCCCACAAATTCACATAGAGCAATCCCAACACTTGTCGAAACACTACAATTTACCCAACATCAGAATTACTCAGTATCAGCCATTCAGCACCAGGAAACAATGGCAATGACAACAGCTATCTCAATAGCAAGATGACTGCATGAGAAGAAGCATCAGTAATATATAACTATTACTATTCAGCATATAGATGGAGGTACCATTCAACTTTCCAGTCATCAGCTTAACCAAATTACCACTATGTGAGAACACTCTGCCTCTGTCTCCAAAAAGCATCTAAACAACCTATCAATGTGTGGGGAATTAGATAATGTTTTTCATTGACTAACTCTTAAAAAAAAAAAAATCATTCCATCATCAATTAAGCTACTTTTAACAGCACTTCCCATCATGACAACCCCCGGAAAAAGATCACCATAAAAAAATATTGGACATGCCATACACAATGCAATCACACCTGGGACCTTTACATTAGGAAATGAGCAGTGATGCGCTCAACAAAATACACAACTCATCTTTTCTCCCCCTCTCACCCAAAAGAAATCTATCCAGGTTTTACCATCCAAAACCCAGCAGTTAAACCTGCAAACAGAGCACAAGCTATAGTAGCTTAACCATTAAGGCTACATTAACATGGCTAACAAGCTACTCTCTGATAGTTCCTACTATGAACTACAAAGAAGAAAGACCTACATAATTATTTAACATCATAATCACAGTTAAATCACTTCTCCATAAACTTCAAGAAAAAAGAATAAAAAAACCAAACCAAACCAAAAAAAATTCCTTCTCCTCCTCCTCCCACCACAGGGATATTACACATGCTATCGAGACCAAGACAGACAAAAATCCTGGCAGGTCCACCAGTCCACCAGTGTGTCACTGTGGCTACCCCTTCAAGAAATTATTAAATCATCAAAACCATCCTTAAAAGACATTCTCTCATAATCCAAAGAGCATCTTTTCTCCAAGATACATCCAATTTCTCCTAACAGTTCCACAACATAATCCATCTTTCCATCCTTCAGGGCAGCAAAATGCCACCACCAGTCTGTGTGCCAGCCTCCCAGCCCATAATTGCATCATGACCTACCAGGAGTGCTCATGAGAGCAAGACAAAACGTTCACAGTTCAGTCCAGAGATACATATTTCTGCTTAACCCACAACAATCTTTTAAGTAATACCATTTAATAACCAACATATAATACACTGATAAAATCCCAAAATATACTGCTTTTCTCATGAGACATGCTGAAGAAGAGATTGAAAATAACTGCATCACCAAGCCCTTGATAAAGCTGTGGGACATACATTTCCACCATTTGCACCAGAAGCCTGTACTTTATCAGTGATTTCCACCATGAACTAAGTATTGTACTTCCATCAGGCTAACTCTGGAACTTGCCTACACCAACATAATTTTCCTAGACACGGTGATGACCCTCCAAAGTGTCAATTTCCAAATTGTCATATACCGAAAACCCAAAACCACAACTTCTTCTGTTGAACCAGTCACCATCCAAAGTCAAACTATCTTCAATACGAATCTAGGTGCTCTTATATCATCACATTCACTCTGTAAAGAACACCTATGAGACCCACCAAAATGGACCTTGATTCATTAATTATATTACTGTAAAAAATACATTGATTTTTTTTAAACTACCGGTTAAAATGAAGTAATTTTCTTTAATACGAAACCAAAATACAAATCAGGTAATCGCAGTTGTCACATACTACCCTACCAAGACATTTATAGAACAGATCATTAAACCATTATGATCTACACTGGCAGAAAGAAATCATAGCAGAATGGTGCCTCCTAGCCTTCAAATGCTCCCAAGCTTAACTAAACGCATAATCAGATGTAAATTCCCCAAAGTCTAGAAAGCACCAGATGTACCTAACTGACTGAGCAGGAAATTTAAATCTGTTAATGCACTTCCAGAAAGTCATGATAAAGACTCCCCAAAACAGAATAACCAACCACCCAAGATTTTAGTCTTGCATTTCCTGAAATGTAGTAGACTTAATGCAGTGCTAACCCATAGCTAAGCAAACAAACAAAAAATAAATTCCACAAACCAGAATGAACTAAGATAAATCAATAAAACTTGATGTTTTAAAGTAGCACACAAAAGTATATTTTTGTAGACCAATTACTACTTTGATCTCTCTCTTTCTCTAAAAGACTAGAATTCCTTCAAAAAATGAAGCTGGAAAGAAAAAAATGGTAACTACTGGATACCAAACACCATAGACTCCATAGAGGGACTGCTGTTATAACTCAACCTTCCTCTTCTCCTTTAACTTCACATAATCCGTCGTCTTTTTCCCTAGTAAATAACCCTCATATCCCTTCCTTCTTTCCCTTCCTCTCATCAAAATTCTCTCCTCTCCACAGGTGACAGCTACCTTCCCTTTGTGATGATCTGACGCATAGCCAATTACACACAAAGCAATTGTTTGCACACTGTATTTTGCTTTGAAATTTGATGCTTCTCTCGGAGCTGGGGAAGGGCTTGCATCCCGCAGTCATTCTCTTATGTTTGCAAGTACCTGTCAGAACCACAGAACAGCCATCAGTTTAAAATACAGTTTATTCCATCTCTGATTTAGGACTTGAATCCTCAGGGTAAGTGAAAAAAAGACTAAAAAGAAAGCTAAAGGGGAAAGGAAGGAGAGATGAAACAGGGGACAACTGAGAGAGGCTGAAGAGATTTGCTGGAAGAAACGCTGCAGCTCTCTGTCCTTTAATACAGGTTAGAAACCACCATAAGGAACTGCCTGAACACGGCAGCAAACAGAAAAGTGACTACAACTACTTGTACAATTTGTAATTGGAGATTAGGAGAAACACAAACGTCACTTCAGCAAGTTGTGCTTATCCCCCCGCCAATTACTGCGACGCAGTATGACAAGATCAAAAGTAAGCCTTACCTCTGTTATTCTCAGTGAAGAGGTCGACCCGATACAGTTTTGCTGTGTGTAGTTCTCTCATTTGCATGCTCATTTTCCACATGTGAATGAGAACTCAGCTTATTATACTCAGTGGAAAAAAAAGGGACATAACTTACTCCTAGGGCAGTGAAAAATTTTTCCACATGTGAATGAGAACCCAGCTTATTATACTCAGTGGAAAAAAACGGGACATAACTTACTCCTAGGGCAGTGAAAAACATTGGTATGTCAAAGAGACAATCACTACCACCTTCAGTTTTAAACTTTGCGATAAAACATTTTCCTTTCTATTAATGGACTGAGCTGATCAGGTTTGCAAAATCTTCCCTTTTATATAAAGTCCTTTATCATAATAATCTTGAGTAACCTCCTGACATACTCAGCTTTTGTCAAATCTGACATCTGAAAAATCTGAGCCCAGATTAGAAGCACTATCTTCAGACTTGAAGACACTTCTTTTTTTACTTGTTTGTTTCTGTGAGGGCTGTTTCATTTTCAAGCACTATAATATTTTTCAGAATGGAAGAAGAAATAAAAACACATCTTTACCTTAGGGCAAATATCTAGTCAGACTTGTATAATTTTAGTGGGACTGCTATATGAAAATAGAAGAAAATTAAAAATTGTGAAAGGCAACTGGTTTATACGAGAGAAAATTAACAGCTAAAATTTCACTTTGCTGCACAATGAGTGGATAATTGATGCTCAGGGGACCTCTACTATCTGTGAAAACACACACTCTAAGAAAGAAAATTAAACATTACACCTTTTTTTAAATAGCCCCAAAATATTAGCAACCCTCATAAAACTAAAAACCTGGGAAGAAAAACAAGATTCACAGTGTGCCAAGAAAGGTAAAAATTACGTTTTTATGTGTATAACCCATACTTCAGAAAACCTACATGCCCCTGAAATTACAAAATGTCCTTGAATGTGTTTACTTGGATTACCTGCAGCATAAGACAACCAGTTCAAAAGTGAATGAAAAAAAAATAAAATTTCCTATGTGATTATCACATAGGACTGGTACTACTGAATATATTCTTTTTAAATTATAGAAAAAAATTATAGATTCGTTCTACATAAAAGTCAAGATCAGCAGTCACTACATCATACGCAGCACTGACGTGTACTGAAAGCGCGAGCTGCATTGCTTTCATCAACTGCCTTGAATTCATAGTCATAGTTGAAGATGGAGATAGGCTGCTTACTATTTCCTTTCCTGCAAAGCAGTCACAGCTTGAGCTTGGCAAGTGTACCACAATGGTAAATTTACTTTATAAACTTTTGTGGATAGACTGCTCAAACACTTCAGAAAAAGTTGTGTATTTCATCTCTCCACTGTCCTTTAGGCCAAACATTATTCTCACAGAGCTGTAAATTCTTTCTCAAATTACAGTAATTCTGCCAGATCTCCTCAAATCCTGACCCTTTCCATTCCTGTTATACAATGACCTTTCTTCAGTGACATCTTTGATATCAGTGTGTATAGAACCACACAGGTCAAAAAAAGATGTTTTTAACAAAGATGTTAAAAACATCTTTCTTGCCACTCACACCAACACTTTTTGATCCAGTTTGTCATCATGCCTTCATTCAATAGATGCATTTGAAATGCAGCCACGTTAAAGAAACATTAATTAATGTAGCTCCATTAATTAAGCATTTCTGAGTGAGCAATGTACCACCTTTTCCTATATCACATAGGAAGAAAAATGCCTTTCGTATCAGTTTCATTGACAATTCTTGCCACTGTTTTTGTCAAAAGCATGGGCATTTAATAAAAATTTCACAAATTCCCTGTGATGTCACAAATTACTGTCTAAAAAAACCATTTCTTTATTTTTTAAACATCAATTGACAATTTACAGATTAAAATTTTACAAATACATACAGTTACTTTATACCCGTTTAGCACCCACTGGGGTCACTTCTGCTGTTTTCTTCATTCCACAGGTTTCATCTAAGTTGCTGCTACTAACAAGGCTCAGCTGCTTTGCTTTCACCTTTTAGACAAAGCTGTTTAATAATACCTTTTAAAAAGCATGCCTCCTGCATGTTGCTAGCCAAAACCATTTATCTGCTATCATTCAGAAACACAGCTGACCCATTACAGGTGTCTTAGACACAGAGACCTAGAAGTATGGAAGAGGTAAGCTTGCCTCAGAAACACAGCTGACCCATTACAGGTGTTTTAGACACGGAGACCTAGAAGTATGGAAGAGGTAAGCTTGCAGGTAAAGAGGAAGGACATAAACCAGTCCATTAAAAATATTAAAACAATAATTCTTCAAACAAGCAGAATTATTTTGTGTGTAGGCAAAAATGTTGCTATATTTATATAGTAAATACAGTTAAACATATAAAATTCATAATATGAAATGTAATACTATTTAAGGCACTCTGATAGAACTTTTACTAAAGCACAATTGTTCGCATGCATGCTGATTTAAGAAACATACCTTGGAAAAGTAGTAAACGTTACTGTACTAAAGAATGAAACCGTAATGTTCCCTCTAGTAGCAACTTTTTCAAAAGGCTAAGTTCACTCCAGAAAATATTATGAGAAAAAAAAAAAATTGCTGGCAGAAATGAATGGCTTCAACAGGTTAGATCTTCAACAGTTTATCCTTAAGCACATCAATTTTTCTTTTTAGCATTAATTTGATGTCTGGATCCATTTTCAAGGCAAACTGTGTCATCCCTTGTTTTAGCAGGTCTTTTAAAGCATTTTCTTTAGTTTTCCTTACTAAATAATTTTTCACTCCTCACAAAGTTAAATACTCTTTCTGCAGTCGTCACTGTCTTTTCTTCCTTGTTTTTTTTTAATACTTTCGTGGAATAAGGATATTTTTCTTTTAAGTCTGTGAAATGCAGCAGATTTAGGAAACGGTAATAACGCATTATTACTCTAACAGTGTTTTGTGTTCCTCCAGCTTCCAAGAATCAAATAACAATGAATCACTTCTAGCAACTTTAAAAAAAAAAACCTAAACAAAACTTAATTTTAAACTTTCAGAGTCAAATAAATGAATATTGTGTTAACATCCTAAAATCTGATGCACATAGGAACAGAAGAATTATGTGTATTACTCTCAAATTCATACAAAAAAGTAAGAGACTCAAGCATCTAACAGCTGACAAAGTAAAGTCCAATCCATTATCCCTCAGATAGCAAGTCTTTTCTCTGTTGAAAGCAACAGGCCTCAAGGATTTTTTATTAGACACACATGTGTACATGTGAAAGTGTTATGCAATAAATATGAAGAAAAAAACCATACAGATATATTGCAATTATGTGTGACATAAACACCCATGTGGTAACTCCAGCCCTAGTTTGTAAGTCTCCCATCCCTAAATTACTCCCTAATGCCAAGCAGAGTTTTGTTTAAGGCTGACATGCCAAGAACAGATACAAAGGAATTTTTGTAAGTGCAGCAACTTAGTAGCTTAGTCATAACCCAAAAGGCATAAGGTCCATTTTGTGCACTTTGATGACATAAAATCCCTTATGCGATTTCCATTAATCTCTGAACTGTTTTATCATGCTCACTACCAAGTCTATCCAAGACCATTTTGGAACAGGAGATAAACGGAGCACAGAATTGCTCTGTCCTGACAAGACTCCTCTAATTTTCTTCTGCCTCATCTGTAAAATGCGGTATTTACCTACCACACAGGGGACTAGGTTTAGACCTTGCTAAATGAGGGTTATGAAATACAGAAGAGCTACTGTGAGAAATCGACAGAAACTACTGGGACAGAATGTAAAGCCTCTAGGCTGCCCCTAAACTAAATATGGCATTCAAATTAGGGCACATAATCACCATTGTTTCAAAAGCAAAGTTTAATTTGAGAGTTTAATTTCTCTTTTTCCCTCCGTTCTGTTAGTTCTTCCTTAGAAGTTTATGCCACACAAGGCACTATCTATTCATCTCTAACCCACTTCAATCAGATCGTGAAAGCAGGACATTGTCACTATAGAGCACCGCGCTTCTGCCCAGATTAGCTATGCAATAAATCTGCTGAGGATGCGGTAACAGCAATACGCTGGAGAAACTTCACAACTGGGAGGGTGGGAAGCAGCAAGTGAAGGCAACTATGCAAGACACTTGCTCGTTCCTCAGACTTTGTTCAGCACTTTTATGATAAATGGTGGTGACTTTACATGCACAAAGCTAAAGGAATAAGATGTATCTTAATAGTGAACAGAAATTAAGTCCAAATATATATTCAAGGGCACAGAAGTGACCCTGGACTCAATGACTATAAAACAAGAAGAACTGAAAGGAGTGGGGCCCCAGGCCACAGCGCAGTATGCTCGCTTTCCTAAGCTAAACGATTTGCAAGGGCAAATCTTACGGTACGGAGATTTCCATGATCACAGGGGCAAATCTTAGGAGTGGGGTCTCAGGCCACAGCGCAGTATGCTCGCTTTCCTCACTAAGCTAAACGATTTGCAAGGGCAAATCTTACGGTACGGAGATTTCCATGATCACAGGGGCAAATCTTACGGTGCTGAGATTTCCATCATCCCATCCATTACGATGTCTAACAAAGTACAAAGCCATATTTTCACTAAGGAATAGAAAGGGAAATGTTAGATAGATCCTTAATGTAGAAAAATAACATGCTAGGCTGTATTCAGCACTGCAAAAAATTACATGGAAGATAATATAAAATTACTTCAGAGATACTCTTCAGGAGAAATAAACTCTGATTAGAATAACAGTCTAATGAAATTAATGAAATTAAAGTCAGCATCTCAAGACTCATTGTGGTATTTGGAGAAAAGTTAACACCATCTAACTATTGCATAAGAACCTTAGAATAACATTTTTTCTACTACAAGGTTCTTCATAGGACTCTGCTGCTGTTGTCCTTCTTCTGTACACCTTAGCTCCAGGTATTATCACCTACTAATGCAGATTCCATTTCTGTGTCTGGCCAATTAATAAAAAACTGCCTCTCTATGCCAGACAGACATCTCCTTAAGAAAACTAAGTTTTGGTCTCTCTCTAACATATTCTTACTGATAACTTTTGTCACCTCATTCAGACTTGTAAAACCCAGCTTTTAGTCTCTGGAATATTTTCCAACACAGACATCATCATCTTCTTATTTGTCCCTAAGAGGATTAAACACGTTCTTTGATGCTCATTTCTTCCTGAATCTTGCAGATTCCTTCTTCATAACTGAACTAAGACGTGGCCTATCCATGAAGCAGCTCTTTCTCAGCTTATCAATATGTCCTCGTTACTGTGAGTTTGACAAAATTATTAATACATCTTAGCAAACAAACTGCTTAAAAGGAGCAAAATCTTAGAAGAAGCTGAAGAAAAAGAATGTCAGCACAGAGCATAGTTTATCTGGGCAGTATTTCAAATACGTTTTTAAGCAGTTAAAAGAAAATAAATTAAAGCAGTAATAATGCCAGAGTTTAGCTGCCTGGGGATGAACTCAGGTGAGGATGACATTTTGAAGGCTGACTGTCGGGGAGAAGAGCAACAGGGAGAGCACACATACATACTCACAGAGACACAGCAGAAACCTATAAGACTATCCGAAACTGAATTTTGGAGGTGGAATCCAACAAGATTTAAACCAAATGTAAGAAAGACTAAGCAGTTGGGAGGAGGCTGGGAAATACCAAGTTAATTAGTACAGCACCAATTATCCCAATGACAATCTGCAGCTGAATTGATATAACCTCATTCAAAGCCCACTTAAATTGCATGGGAATCCTTCTGCAAGCTTTAAATCAGGCTATCTGGAGGCTGAGAGATTGAAAGAAAGATTAGGAAGAACCACTGAAGTCAGTGTGGTTTTCATCTTCCACTTTTTGCATTTACAAATCTCAGATTTTGTTTGGTTAAAACTTCCAGAGTATTTACAAATTAAGAAATATTTAACTTGTATCTGCATCCTTGTATGGTGCAAACTTCACAGGATCTTAATAACCAAAAAAACACTGCAGTAATAAGGAATGAAAGAAAACAAAAATCCTCATTGTTATTGTGTGGAGAAATGTAAAATTCCAAAACTATCCAGAAATCTTAAGAATATTAGGGCTATATGAAATTGCCCTAATAACAACTTTTATCCAATCAGCAGTTTAGTTATCATGTAAATTTGGACTGGAGTTATGAAACAGAATCCAGATTACCTTGCATACAAACAGACAGGATGCATATGAACCTGGATGGCAAGAATCAGTATATTCATATACAGCAATTAAAACAACCAATATAGAAGAGAATAAATGTGATCAAAATAATGCTGCAAGAGCCTGGAAGCAAAGTTTACAGATTCTGTATTTACAGATTTACAATTTACAGATAAGGAATACTTCCCTCTTTTCAAAAAGAGTCAATGTGAGACTAGGAAGCCAAAAGACTTGTGTATCACTTTTGATCAAAGATTACAATATATATTTTTAAAAAGTCCTCGGTGCTCTTGTTTTAGAGAAAATCAGTAGGTGAAGGAAAAGCAAAACTTTATCTCTAAAGAGGAAAACTACAAAATACCTACAAAAGTAATAGTTTTGAGTCACTTTTTAATTTTTTTTTCCATTTTAAGAAGGTTTGAGTAGATCAAGTACCCTCATGCTCTTACTGATTCTTACACAGGTAACTTTCTCTTTAGGCTGATACTTGACACACATCATTTTCCTCATTTATAAATAAAGCAAAGGAAAATACCAGAAGGACACAAAGCAGGTTCTCAGAGCTTTCCAAAACAATATTCTTCTATCAGTAAGAGAACTAAAAGCACTAGAGAACTAAAGTACTTAAAGAGAAATTTAGAGATTCAGAAAGGTTATAAAACCTTATCTTCTCCTTTGGACATGAAATACAAAGTTTATTTAATGTTTGCTATAACATGATTCTCACACAGAAGAAGTAGCATTTTCTTATTTGTTATTCTCTGTTATTAAATCAGTATCTTTTTCTCCTATTCATTAACTACCACAAATCTCAGTCTCAGGTTTGGATATTATCTAATTTATATATATACATATCCACATTTACATACACAGACACACACTCTAGAAAAAATTCCAAGGTAGCATCAGATTTTTAGATTAAGAATTTTCAGATTAATCATACAGTTTACTAACGTAAGAAATTGTTTCAAAAGCTGAAGCTGTTAACAGGATATGTAATGGGGAGAAAAATAATGAGCAAGGATTCCCTTCACCATTGTCAACCCTAAAGAATCATTAGTGGAACAAAGCTTACATCCACTGAAAGTAAGGTTCTTCCAGCAGCAGAATTCGAATGGAGATCTGACTTGTTAAGAAAAGTTAATGGTATGTTCTTACTTGTTATGTTAAAAGTGAAGACTGGAATTTAAATTTGAGATGTTTAAGACACAGTGCCATCTTCATTCCAAAATTCTGCCCTTGATAACAATTTAGCTCTATTCAAAGTAAAACTGTTTATTTCTAAAGGAAGGTTCCATTAAAAAAAATTAATCTCTGAATAGGCTTTTTAAAAGGAAAGTAGAATCAGTGTTCACATTTTCTTGACGCTTTTACTGCTCTCTGACTATATTTTGAAATTATTCCCTCCCGCCTTCCTATTTTACGTGCCAACACCTCAGATGTATGGATTCTCATTACTAAGTTAATAGAGCTTGGATTTCCCTTGCAGATTTTAAACAACGTAAGTACGTGCTCTGCTACAATGTCCCTGTTCCACCCCACTAAAGGCTGAGTTTGGAGCTTTCCTTGTATATGTATTTAAACTTATCATTATTTTTTTCATTTTCAAGCTGCGTATACATACTGGTAATGATCCCGAATCACAAAGAAATTAAACAATATCTCCACATAACTGTGAAAGAACAATAGGGTAATACATAGTTCCGATATTACAATCTAGTCTTTACAATGTAGTGTAGTAATTTTCCAAAAGAATGTTTTCCCTTCCTGTTTCAGCTCATGACTTCTGAAGAAGGAATGCTCTAGTCTGTATATCCAAAGAGTAATTATGCATAAACTTTAAATTCTGACTCTTAGTGACACTGGATGACCACAAAGCTCTCTGCATCACCATATCTGAGCAATTCAAAAAGAAGGTTACATCTCTGCAGAATACTCTTACCAGGATGACTGTCCCTTTGAATTAGAAGTTTCCATTTTAATTTCTAAACAGAAGAACCTGCAAAGATAAAGACAGAAATCCTGAGGAGACATGCATGCTTAACCATAAGCACTTCTAAATTCCTTGTAATATTGAATTGGGCATAAATTTAAGACTATGATTAAGTGAGACATCACATTAAGAAAATACAGATTGTAGAAAGTCCTACAAACTGTTTGCTTTGATTTCAAGTACATCTTTCTTATGAAGGAGGTGAATCTAAAGATAATTTTATACATACTAGAAAATAATGCTGGATTAAATTTTAAATAACATTATATAGTTGGTAGTTCTAACCACATTACTAGTCCCTTTAGCCGAAGTGTGAACGAATGAAAACATCCTTAAACAGATATTTGCATTAAAAGTAATTTAACCATCTAATTTGTTACAAATTTTGTCTACATTTATTCATGAGTTTTTTTCACTTCAAATATCTTGACAGCAAGGCAAACAATAAAACTTTATTACGTGTTTCACCAAAATTATTAATAAAGTCTAACAGATAATGTCTGATGGGATTAGATGTAAATACAGTTAATCTGAGGACATAATGAGATGCACATTTCTTTACTCTCCCTGAAGTTTACACAGCCTAGCAAGGGACTCATTTGGCTAAACAATTCAAAGTGCAACTGTTAGGTGTCTCAAGCTCGAGCCTGAACATGAATGTAAGTAACAGAAAAACTTAAAAAAATACCACATACTGGATCTGTGGATCAGCACTGTTAAGACAGATGTTGCAGTGGCAGTTTCTAGCTGTACTTGATGGGTATTATCTTCTTTTCTGTCTCATCCTAGAAAGGGATTCCTTTATAAGCAGTGCTTTACTGAAAGTAGCTTTATCATTTGAAGGACAAGCACTGATACCAAGTATCAGACAGACCAACGAGCAAAGAACCTTCTAACTTCTGAAAGCTAATAGAAGGAAGGAATGAAATGGTGACCAAGAACAAAAATGAAGAGAACAGAAAGCTACCAGACAAGAAAGAAACTCCAGTGGGATAGCATGCTGCACCGCTGCAACAACATGGGAGCAAGATAATAATAAAAGGAGAGGACAAGAAGGGTCAGCAAATAAGCAGTCACCCAGCACAATACCAAGATTTCAAAGTAAACAGGGCACAAAGTGACACAAAATAAACACACACCTCAGGGGTGTTTTTTTCTATAAAACAATGGTAAGAGGTTAGGTGGTAAGCAGGAGCAGATGGAATGAACTTTTTTCAGCATAAATCTGAACCAGTGAACTGAAAAAGAGTGGGGGAAAAAATATTTGCTGTCTTCACCAGACCATTATCTCAGAGCAAGCAGCAAGGTGACAAGCACCTAGACCAAATGGACACAAGACAATAACATGCTCTTTATTACAGACACTCATAAAAATCATAGCGTTACAAAGAACTTAATTGTGCTTATAATCACAAGGGTTATCGCCACAAAATAGCATCTCCCCAAAAATCGTATTTGATAACCTGAGAGTTACACTGAAGATCCCTGAATATGTCTAGAGGGGACATGTCAGACAGACATGAAGCAAGGGTACAGAAGTCCTGTTATATTAGACACTGGGATATCCCCTAGCTAGACACTTTCACATTCTGGAGTCCAGAATTCAAGGAAAGTGTTGGTAAATCGGAGAAGGTTCAGGGGACAGGCAGAAGAACAGCTGAAGGACTGAAAAACAAATCTAATGCCAACACCTAAAGGACTTAATATATGAAAGAGAGCGCTAAATTATGACATGATCACAGACTATGAACACCCCTTAGACGGGTGAGGTAGTAGAAGATACTGTACTTTAGCGGGCAAAGATATAAGCATGGAAAGGGGTGGGGGGAACGGCACCAAACAAAACACAGGAAGTGGGGAAAAAAAACACTAAAGCAAGACACATTCAGGCCAGAGTGATAAGATTATTGTGACAATGAATATAAATTATAAATGATCCCTGAAATAACTTATTGAAATCAAGATAAATCACTTGAAATTTTTCATCGACATAGTGGAATTTTTCTTCATGAAGATGATCTACATCAACACAGGTACTGGAATCCAAAATGGATACAGATTCCAGGAAACTGTGTTGTCTGTGACACTGTCACATGAACTTTTCTAGTCCTGAAATCAATCGCAATTAAGAAAATAAAGATGGTAATGATTTTCTGAAGTTGGTAAACTCTTTCTTGTATTGATCTTATTATTTTATTCATGTGGAATACAGTAAGACTTTTATAGCGATACTATGTCTTTTGCAATACTGACAGACATTTTCTGTTCAGAATTTATTTAGTAACTTTGGAATCAAGTCACAAGGGACCAGTCTAATCCTTTTAAACAAATAAAGTTTCCCGCTGGATGCTAAATACTCCTTATCAATTAGAAGATATATATAGGTATACACTTTATTTTTCTGTATAGCAAAATCACAGGGTATGATATTGGTTATGTAAAGAAAAAAAGCTTTAAAACATGGAGAAGTATCCTTAAGAACTTCTTTCAAGTTTTCTTTAATTTATGAAACTAAAGCTTCTCAGAATTCTCCTAATGCCACATAACGCGCATCTTTCTGATCTTAAGACCATTTTTCTCCTTCGTTCAGTAATTCTCATCCTATTGATACAATATAGAAGCATGTTGGTAACTCTTACTTTCTTTATAATGTATTCAATAACCTCAATGTTATTTTTATCAAAAGAAAATAAAAATCACTTATACGTATCCTTTGTTCTTTGTTTCTTTAGCTTTGATCTCACATTTGAATTCCTCTCAAACAATGTCATCTTGCTTTTCTCAGACTACAGACAGTATTGAGCCTTGCTGCAGTAGCCATTTGATTACAGGAAGATTACTGCACGTTTAATGAACTCCTTATTTGATCTGACAATGTAAATGCATTTTGATGTTATTTCTAGCATTGACTTCAAAATGCTTTCGCCATTAGTGTAAGCAAGGATAGAAAACAGAATGGGAAAGCTAAACACCCACAGACACCATCTTATCTACCTGTAGCAGTACACAATTTTCAAGGCAAAGGCTTCTACTCTAAATATGCTGGTTAGCATAGGGGACATGAATACAGTTATTTTCTTTGGCACAGCAGTTTAGCTTAGAAAAGCTTATCAGAGTTATTTCAAGTGACACAAAGTTAAATAAATAACAAGAGAGACATAAACTAAGAAAAGATGAAAAAACAGCATTTTAGCTGTTCATAAAATTTATGAGGAGCTGCAGATCAGATGGAGAGAAAGCTTATTCTCTATGATGGAAAGTGCAGAGAAGAACAATCCAGAAACCAGTGACAGACTGTGGCTACACAAGGGGAAAACCAAATTGGACTTTGGAAGAGGGCAAGTACGAGGAAAGATCTGACTTCCAATCTGCATCAGTATAAGCCCATATGACCTGTACATTTGAAAAAAAAAGTTAAAAGCTAGATTTTGGAAAGCTGGAAGTTGAAAAAAAAACGTAAGGCAGAACTACAGTTTTAAAAGTAATGTATACTTCATTTTAAAAGTAATGTATACTTCAAGATTCCAATAAAACTGGATTGGAAATGTTAAAGTGTCATATGTGGAAAGAATTCCAGAATGAGTGAATAACAGGGAATGTCAAAAAAGCCAGAAAACTATAATTTTTTAATTCCACGTTTTTTCTATTGCAATTTCCTGGTCAGGATCAGATTATCGAAAAAAATGAATCACCCAAGATACAAATTTGTGTGTTTAATTGCTCACTGATTGTCAGTGCTGCACGGGAAACAGAAACTGTGTGTTATCCGATAGAACAATTAAAAATTCACACAAATGCTGAAAAATAGGTTTTATGTTCATATAAAAATGTGAAAGGGTACGATGTATATTAGAGCTTTGACACAAATGCTTCCAGACTTATTCCTAACGATTTACTCAAAGACAATCAAAAAAAGGGTTCTAAATTCTCCTTTTGCCCCCAAACCTACCCCTCCCCAAGTTTTACATGCATAAAAACTAGAAAAGATTTTTTAATAAAGCTCAAAGCAGCTAGAAAGACTAGAAGACATAAACAAAATGTCTTCCTGTCCACTGTCTTTCATATGTAGATTCTTGCTTCTATAGACTGTTTTTAAAATGCTTTTAAAATACTTAATTTAAGCTATAAAGTCCTCCTCCATTGAGTTTTAGAAATTTTTGCTTCTTACGCATTCTTCAGTCCATGTTTATCATATGACAATTATTAAACTAATCATAAATACAATAGACCAATCCTACACACACTTCTTCATATGACCTCTTCTCCAAGATAATTTTCCATACAAGATCTTTCCTCAGCTTCCTTTTCCAGCTCCTCTGAAGTAACTAAATATCTGTCACTAATCTGAAAAGAAGTTGACAGTGGCCATAAATATGCAGGAATTGCTCAGTATTTCATACTCAGGCCATCAAAGTGAAGGCTACTACACATAAACACAGCCCTGGATTAAAAGAAGTATTCCTTACACAAGATCTTAAATCCCAAAATGAGCCGATTTCCTGACTCATCCCCTTTTCAAAATATACACATTAAACTACTAAGATTTTCAAGATAAAATATTTGGTAAAATAGACAAATCCAGGGGAGGTTAATGTTTTAGAAGCTGATCATGTAAACTTCTTCCATCAAATGAAAATAGGATTTTCTACAGAAAAATATTTTTGTATTTCCCTCTGACATAGGTGGAAATAAAGATCTTTTGAAGGGAATCATGACTCCAACAGAAGGACATATCAGGTTTATTAACTGAAAAGCAAAGATTTAGTAGTTTATCAAACAAAATTCATGCAGAATACCGTGTTCATGACTGAAATGTATATGCTATTGCTTTATAAGCTCAACCAGTCATATTTTATATTTATTAGAAATGGCACACACATTGTGCATGGCCTTGCACGTAAATTAAGCACAGGTTTTCTTTCTCCTTGATTAGCTTAATTAAAGAAAATTCAGTAAAAACGTACTTTAGAAAAAGTATGTCAACAATTTAATTCTATTGGAATATTTTATCACCATTTGATTGGAAGCCATTTACTGATGTAAATTTTTTCCGAATTAAATATGGAATTATCTTAGCTGCTCATAGTTTTGTTTTGCTTCTACATCCTTCTGAATGCAACTTTAGTTACTTAACTGATAGCATATCTGTTATTAATTTTATTTAAAGAAAAAAGAACAGAGTTCTATAGGGGAAGGAAATTGTGCTCTTTTTTCTGCCATTTCATGTAGTCAGCTATGAGCACACAACCAAAGAAGAAAAAATGACCTTTTTGATGAAGAACAGTCTTTTTCTTATTACTGTTGTAAATAGCATTGCTAACCAACAGAAAGGAATATGTGTCAGAAGTCTTCCATGCATAACATTTGCATGTTTGGAGAGTATTTTTTTTTCCTAATTCATTTTTCCTTTTGTTCCCTTCATAAAGAAAAGACTTCTTCAGAATATGCTTTTGTAAACATAAAACATGCTTTTCAAGAGCATGATGTTGGATTAAAAGATGTTTTTCAAAAGAAGAAATAGATAAGCATTACAAAGTTACATCAGTGTGTAATGAACATGTGTCTAAGAAAAAAAAGAAACAAAAATATAACAGAAAAACGCATCCTTGTTCCAATGGAATAAAAAATGCATAGCACTGTTTAAAGAGAATAATCATCACTTTTTTTTTAATTATATAGAGTTAGGAAAAATAAATAACCACAGGATTAAGAACATTCTGTATTTAAAAGCTAAACCCATGTTAGAAACAAAAATGAGAATGACTAAATGCTCCAGCATTCAATAAAGAAACACTGAATTGTCATAGAATTGGTGTTAGAAGAAGAGTTATTTAATATTGTAATCATTTGGATAATTACTTAAGAAAAAAGTTGATGTTTTATTGTGATGTAAAAGGTTTTATGATTTCTCTAACTAAATGCAATTACAAGAAATTCCAGGTAGAAATACCGAATCTGGGTGCATAGATACACATTAGGATACACACAATACTACGTAGGAAGAAAACATTAGAAAAGTTTCTTATCTAGACTGGGAATTCCAAAAGAAGAGTTCTGGTCTCATCATGGGCTTTAAGGTGTCTTGTATTTTATAGCAGGAGGTATTTAGCACTCTTTGGCTACTCATACGAATTAAAACTAGATCTGAAGTAACTACAAAATATGTTAAGTGATAGTCATTCAGTGCTTGACCATTAAGATGATAACACAGCATTGAGGTCTCTAGAAAAATTACAACAAAAATTATTTACAGATGTGGCTGAATGCAGAAGGAGACCAAGAAAACATTCCATGGTGTGAAAAGAAATCATTAACGCTGAGCTGCAATGGCAATGGAATTTGAGGCAACGGTCTGACCTGGAACTGAAGTTGCTGGCTTCCAGCCCCACTATAGCCAAACCAGCCTGAAAAGCTTATGCCATGGTCACACATTGTTCACCACATAAGGTTTTACACAAACTTGCTATATAGGGTAAGCTATATTTTCCCCAGGAGTATCAACAGATCATCTGAAGAATAAGAGTGGTTCAGTGTGGTGGGAGTACTTCAAGCCAACTTAAAAATTGTTTTATATATGAGGAAAAAGAGGTTAATTCTGAAACTAGAATTTTCCCAAGACACAGATAGGTGCAATGGCTTTTCAGAGTATCTAAGGTAGGACAAGAGATAACACGCAAGAAAAACAGACTACGAGACTGGGACAAACATTGTAGCCCTCACAGATTACTTATTTGAATGTAACTGCTGTGCAATATTATATATCCAGAGATTTTTTGTTCTAAATTTCAGTATATTTATAGTCAAAGGGGGAAAAGGAAAAGGGGAGGACAGCTTAACTGGTACAATACTACCAACACACTCCTCAAACCGGGTGGCAAATGCCATAAAAAAAGGAGAAGTGTACTCAGTGAGTTTTAAAGGTTCAGTGCTCTGCCCAGACACTGTATTAGGGTCTGGGAGATGTTAAGTTTGCATACTTCACAGCGTTAACAATCTTACAAAAATAAATAAATTAGAAAAAAAAAAACCTCTGCTGAACGCCAGGTAATATTATCTACCACTGCTTCTTAGATTTTTATCCATCGTAGGAAAAGTAAAATCTATTACGTAAGTTTGTTAGAAATTGTTTCCCAGATGAAAGTCAATCTTCAGAGGAGCAATGAAATCCCCAGAGACTCAAAGATGAAGAAAGCCTGTGATCATCCAGCCACACAGACACTTCAACTCCACTTTCCAAAAAGCTGGGTAACATTTGGCTGCACCTGAAGAGAATTAAATGATCACATCAATTTTCTGGAAACTATTCTGAGGAATGAAGAGTCATCTCACAATCAAGAAGGACAGACCTCAAAATTTAAATGACATATCAGATAGTACGTTAATTTCGTGCTTTTCCAGGAATAAAATCTATTACTATTACTATCAATCACTACAATAAATGCCACATGGAGAAGAAAGGAAAAAAAAGGAAATATTACGTCAGCATCATGATATACATACACAAGGAATTCCAGACTCAAGTGTGAGTTTCTCTGGGATCTGCCCCCCGCAGATCTTATTTCTGCCAGGAATACAGGTTCTGCAATGCAAAAACTTTTTTCTCTAATTTTTCCCCATTGTAAATGAGTTCAGTTAGAGTTATGTTTCAGAATAAAAATATGCACATACACACACAGAGCCTTTGATTTTTAGTTAATTTTTAAACAATCATAACAGTAAAAGTACTGACAGGAACACAGTACTTAAGAATATGACACAATTCCTCCACAAACTAATCTCTCCTAAATCTTGCAGGGATTAACAGACAAATAACAAAAAAACCCTACATTAAAAGAAAAAGGAAAAACTGCCACAATTTTAAAACTTGTGTCAGATCTGAAACCATGACCTAACAGCTGACAAATGCGACCAATGTATACGCACCCAGCACACAATACAGAAAAGAAAGCACTGGAGAGCACAATCCAGAGGCTCTTGTAACCAGTCACAGAAATATATTGGTATTAGAAAGGTAGAGCAGCTAACAAAAACTATCAGGATTTAACTAGCACATAGTTAAATAGGGTTATTCCCCCCCTGGGAGAAGGCTGCAGCCTCCACCCACCACCCCACTGGGCAGATATGCCTGTCCATTCCCGGACATCTGAAGCTGCCCCAAGCCCGAGCACGTGTTTGACGCTCCTGACACCCAACATGTAAAGGAGGAGGAAAGGGAAGTATTATTTCACTTTTATCAACTGCTTGAAAGAATACAGAATGGGAAAAAAACAAACTCTTCATGATTCTTTTGTCTTTTCTTCCAAAATACTGTCTACTGAGCTTCAAGAAAGCTTTATGAAAGCGTTTTCTTTGTCTTCTAATGGTGTACAGAATTTCTAGAAACTAAGATTAAAGTGCTTTTGAGTCAATTTGAGTATCTTATCAAACGCTTTCTGAGCTCTGCTCTGTACTTCCAGATAGGAATGACTGATGATTCACTCTGAAATTCCTTGTATTCTACGCAGGAACAGATGGCTTCAAAATGCTGGAAAAATTCCTGCAGACGTCTCAAGGCCTGTGTCTCCAGTTCGTACAATATTGGCATCCTAAGCTGTTTAGAAATGTGAGCTACCTCCTGAATGAAAACACTAAAATGAATTTTAGTTTGAAAGATCCTATACTCTCTGAAGTATATTGCATAAGGGAAGGAAACAGAAACCTGCCACTTAAGTATCCCTACACAGCCTACAACCATATTTATATTCATTTTTACTTCTCTTTGCGATGACACAAATTAAACGTGTTCATGTGGTCATCTCTAGGAATGGAGAGCTAGACATTTGCACCTTCCCAAAGCTTCCCATTCTTCTGTGAAAGGTCAGACAGATTGTCACACTTGAGTCTGCTAGTTCAGAAGCAAGTAAAACTCATACACTGGAAAAGATTTATGTAGAGAAAGTACTATACATTCATAGTACTTTAAATACAGCTATTACTCAAACCTCACAAACCTTCTGCCTGAGTTCTAAGTACAACATTTACCCTAACTTGCAAAGTGCAAAGCACAGAGCCTTTATATGTTTTGATATTTCCATGCTGACATAGGTTCACTTCAAACTGTATTCAATAAAACCTTGCAGCTGAAGTATGAGTACTGTTATGAAAAGAAGCAATGAGGTGGAAAACTGTCTTTTGAACTTTTTCTTTCACTGTTAAGAAAGTCATGGTATACTTCAAACAAATAGGAATTGTTACAATCTCTGAAAGCATGTACCCTGGAATGAACTTAATTTAATCCTTACAAAATAACTTGAGTGGAAAACACAGTTCAGAAAGCGATATTGTTCAGTGCATTTCATCTACAAAGAAATAAAATTACTTACCATACAACTATAATCTCTCCTCATACTATGCTGTGATGATATGATTTTATAGAGTACCATTTTCTCTCCTTGTGGTGAATACAATTTTAGAGTTGTCAAAAATTATTTAGATTGACTTGAAATACATATAATCCCTTGACAAATATTTTATATGCTATTAAATAAACCCAAGTTTGGAGTTTGCCTGACTTCTTTAGTGAGGGCAATGTTCATCTTACCATGAAGTAAACAAAGAATAATGGACAACAGCAACTAATACAGACTTCTTGAATCACATATGAGGCAATGAAAGATCAACAATTATCTGCTCTCAAGAGCTTGTTTCACTAGTGGTTTAATTCCCATTAAAGATTATCTCAAAATTTATTACTATTACACTCAAAAGTAACTAAAAAATGTGGCCAAACGCTGGCCCTTAGCTAAAGGCTGCAAGGCAGAGCAGCCCAGTGAAATACAGGGGCAGCTCTATGCAACAGGATGACTTGTGAGGTCCACTGAATACATAGATGGCTTTCCAGAATCTCCACCTATTTTTAAATTATATTGTGTTGAAAACCTTGCTCCTCACTTAAGCAAATGAAAGGGTTTTTACAAAACAAACTATATTGCAAAATCCATCTTTGTGATTTCTTCCTTTAAAAGCCAAGCCCACAAAGGACTATTAGTCCCCACTGGTAATGTCCGATAAGCAACTGGTTGATAACGTCCATTTCAGAATTGAAGAAATTGAAATGGAGAAAATAAATGAAGAAACCTCTTTCTGAGAATAATAAAACAGTCTTAGTTATAAGTTGTAGACATACTCCAAGAGCCAGATACTGTGTCTGAAGTACTTCTTGACTCTCTTAGTAGCTCTAACAGGTTTTTTTTTTCCAGTATTAGAAAGATAAATAATACTAGAATCTAGACAGATGCAATTCAGTACACCTCTGTAAACAAACTCCATATTGCACAGATATCCCTTGAGCATTATTACCAATGGAAATCATACTACAGCAACATATCCAGTAAAAAAACAAACAAACAAAAAAAACCAACCAAACAAAAAACAACCCTGCCCCTCCCCCACCACAAAAAAAAAACCCTAGAAACCATCAAATTTTGGTGGTCCACACTAGGTCTGAATTATATACATCTTCAACCAAATAAAGATTATGTGTCAAAAATGTACCGTCCTGTCTCTTAGAAGGATATGGAACGCAATGCTAAAATTGTCCAGGATTTTTTATGTACAGTCAAACAAGCATACCAGGGAGTCGCCATTTGTTACAACAGATAATGTTAACGTCGAAAGGAAGAAAAGCAAGGCCACAGGCGTGCCTCCTGAATTCCCAACTGCAAAACCCTAAAGATTCGGGCTTTTCTTCCGCCAGCTTCCAAGAACACATGCAATGACTTAGGAGCCCAACAGAAGCCAGAAAAGGAACTTATGATAGCTGCTACAGCTGGGAAGAGACATGGGGTTGTTTAGGGGTTTTTTCCAGCTTTGTCTTCTCTTTCTCCCACCACTGGCCAATGGATTGCACAGCCTGGCAAGGCCCAAAAAAGAGGTTAGTTCAAATCCATCTGAAAAGATGATCCTTCATCAACCTCATGTGCAAAACCTTCCAGATATAATCTGATAAAGTCAGATAAGTACATCCTTACATTATTTCAGTGCTTAAAATTTAACATGGACTCACACGTTCTTCTGCACCTAAGTCAGAAAAATCCTGAAGTAAATACTAACAGAGTTCCAAACCACCAGTCTATCCACATGTCAATGGAAATGGATTTCAACACAGGAGTACACGATTACCCACCTAACAAATGTCTGGAGACCTCCAAATCCCAGAAGCCTGGAGAAAATGAAATGTTGACATTGAGGGCTTCTTTTGAGATGTCAAATGCATGCAGAGATCCCCATAGACCAATCTGGTACTCACAAATAACATATGATTGAGAAATACGGGGATTTGCCTGTCACAAACACAGGCATGAGAGAATTATTGTCTCATATAAATTCAGTAATATTTTATATGCATGCCTCCTTAAGGGAATTAAAAAAGAACTTGTTTTTGAGTCACTGAATGCGGTTATTCAGACATTGAATAAGAGATGATTAAAACCAAGGGCTCAGAAATACAATTATAAAAAAAGATTATGCAGGGTCACAAGCTTCCAGCTTTAATCATAATTTGGAACAACTTTCACCATGAATAGCTGCAATTGCACCACTTACAGAAATGATTGCAGATGACAGTGCATCACTAGAAGCACCAGGACAAAACTTTTCCAGTCTTAAGGCTTACAATGCCCATATCACCTAAATTTTCCATTTGAAAGGCAGCTACTTATCCACTGCAAATGGTCTTTTCCCAAGTCTAAAAAGAGAAAGAAATGATGACTTATCACCATTCATGCTTTGATTTTGCCATGAACTTCGGAACACAGAACTAGGACTTTTGATAAACCTGAAAGTATCCTAGAAGAGAGGGAAACAAACTGCATGCACTGACAAAACACATGGAGGTAATGACTCCAGTGAAGGTCACCATCAGTGAGGTAGCAGCTCAAGCACTGGGAAAGCGACTACGCAAAGCAGAGTTTCCCATGGGAGTGGATGGGGTGGATCATGGTTTCAAAGTTATACAGAGAAATATTTTAACACAGTATGAAGTTAATACAAGCACATTAGTAACTAGAGGAAAGTTTTAAAAGGAGCACTAATTTCTTACTTGGCAGAAGACAACTGGTTCCACTATATATTAAAATAAAGGGAAATTACAATTTATTTCAGCAGTAACAGATAAAATCCTCTCTATCAAAATAATTTGCAATGATGTACCAGAATTTCTTACGAGAGTATGGAAAAAGAAATCTTCATCATATAAAGATAGCTACCCAAGAACAGGATGGTCTAACGTAATTCCAAAGAAGGGACCCTCCAACATTGAGGAAAAAATAAAACATTGTAAGCCTTAATGGAATGGAAAAGGCTGCAAGTGGTCTGGCATGGTGAAGTAGTATCAGACAGAACAGGAAACAAAGTCTGTGCATAAAAGGCAGGATGCAGAAGTGATTTTCAGCTTCAGTGTTACCCCGGAAATGTCTTAATTCAGTCCTGGGACATCGTTTACACCATCATCCATGTCACCGTAATGTTGCCAACAGTGCAAAGTGGAAGGAAATAGAAGACTCCCTGTCCAGTTTTCTGAGCTGGACGATCAAAACCTCACGCACTTGCTGCCAGAACAGAAGTAGACCAAGACACTCAGGAAAGATTTATTTCACTGTTAAACATTCATAAAGTTTCATCACAGCTCAAACAGCACGTGGAACTAAGAAAATGAAGAAATTAATGACTATATTAATGAATACTAGGATGAACTAACAAAGGGTATCTTCTGAGAGGGAGGACATCAGCAATACAGAAGACCAAGTTAGTGTAGCACACCACTTTTAATATTGCTGTAAATATATTCACCATAGCTTCAATGGGCATGTTCTCCTAGAAGCTAAACTTCCACCAAAAGAGGAACTACACCGTAACCCAGAAAATAACTTCTGTTTCACAAAACTGGTTTGGCAGTTTCACTATCAGATCGTTTCAAAACGACTACACTTTTAGCGTAACAGTAAGCTGTCTAAAGGATCTCTATGAAGATAATAAAGGACTACCGTACATCAAGAGAGGTTTTTACATGTATTGTTAAATCTTCTTCAGTTAATAATGCTGTGCACAGGTACATCCATAAGTATACAAACCCATGCTATAAAGAAAAAGAATGCAGCTGTTTCAAAATGACTACACTTTTAGCGTAACAGGTTGCAGTAAGCTGTCTAAAGGATCTCTATGAAGATAATAAAGGACTACCGTACATCAAGAGAGGTTTTTACATGTATTGTTAAATCTTCTTCAGTTAATAATGCTGTGCACAGGTACATCCATAAGTATACAAACACATGCTATAAAGAAAAAATGCAGCTGTTCAACTAGTGAAGCTGGCATACCATGCTATAAAGAAAAAGAATGCAGCTGTTCAACTAGTGAAGCTGGCATACGCACTTCACTACAACTAGCTAAACTAGTTTCTTTCATTGTCAGAGAGTCCACACAGTTAAGTAACAATAGAAGTATGAAAATAAATAAAAATATATTTACAATCTCCCTTTAAGGTTTTCCCAGAATCTACCTACAATAAGGAAAAAAGAGAGGAAAAAAAAAAACCCTGCATAATTTACAACCTGAGGATCCACTCCAAAGATCAATCAAGTCAGTAAGAGCTATTTACTTCACTCACCAGATATCAGATGTTGCTGATTAGAAATCTCGATCAAATTTTAAATGCCAATTGCGTATCATTTTAGAAACTTGCATTCACTTAGAGAGGCACCAGAAGCAACAGCAGTAGTTCACCCTTTACACTGAGTTCCCAGGAACTAAAAATAGTGCTGCTTACAAGATGCATTATTTGTTTGTTTGTTTGTTTGTTTCCCTGTGATTTTATTATGTGTCTTTGTTTTTTTACAGCTGACTATATAACAACACACATTAAATTATTAGAAGGATGCTCCTTTGAAATGGTACAGTTCACACCAGAGTGGGGGCATTTCATTTTTCTATTACCTAGTCTAACGTTATTTCAGATGATTACAAGCTTCATTTTCCATAAAATGCATCAAAATATTTCTGGCAGATTTTATTCTGAAGCAATACAAAATAAAGCAAGCAATCACAATACACGGATTATTCAAAGAGTTTATGTTGCCATTTACTGGTGTAAACCCTTGAACAGCATCCCAGTTCGAAATTAGTTGGCCTTCCTGTACACAAACTGATTGTAATATGAATTTGAGAATTGATCTTATATATGTTCAATAATTATGAAATCATGAAAAAGAATTTGAATTCTTATTTATACCAGTTTTATTGTTTTTATTTCCTTGAGCCGATTATTTACTATTTGCTTTCAAGAAAGCAAGTTTTATGAAAAAGTATCCAGGTGTATCTGAATTATAAGATCAAATCTGCTGATCAACAATACTGCTGATGTTGCACAGAGCAAATTATTTATCATAAGCAGTATCTTAATGTAGCGAATTATCTTGCAATTTTAAGGTTACTAAACAAATGAAGCTCTCCAGGAACTTCCACAACAATTCAGAATAGACTAACCTCCAAAAATGCTTACAATATCCACGCTAACCAACTTTTGAACGCAAATTAGCAAGAATTAGGATGCAAATTTAATCTCTGCACTACCAATTGTTGCCAAGTACTTTCTAACATTGGAAATCCTTTTTAAGCAGCAAAGAGAAAAATATGTAATGAAGGAAAGCAATTATTATATTTAAAAGACTAGCATTTTTAAATTGTAAAATAATGGTAAAAATGCACAATTATGTTTTACTAAAAGGTAGATGACAATGATTATCCTAATCACTTTACTTTTATATTCCATGTGATTCCCTGATCTGTCCTCCCATTTTTCTATTTTTAGATTGCATGGTCTATAAATTGAGATGCCACATTCAAAAAACCCTTGCTTTTTTATCAAAAAATATTAATTCCCATTCAGCTGTTGGTCAAATAGCTTCATTTACTGAATACACTCTCTTCTATATAATGGGAGTTGCCATTGCCCACCAAAATTCCAGATCTATATTTTAAAACTCACTAGGGGTCAAGTATTTTCAGAAATCACTGAAATTAGAGAGGTTCTGAATGAAAGTTTGACCAGCAGCACTAGATTTTTTTAAAAATTGATTAGGAATACTTGTGAAGTTTATGCTCCAAATAAACAAATTGTTCTCAATTCCCTTCTACAGCATTTTAAAAATTTGTTTTAAACTGCTTAATTTTAATTTAAAAAAATAGAGAGAAGACAAGCCAATCCATTTTTAGTATGATGACTTCAATACAGGTGCCAGAAAAAAGTAATGTTTGGAAATGTTTGAATAAGCAATAGCGAGATAGAAACCTAAGAAAACACTTCACCATAGAATCTAAAATCGCATCCAGATAAGACTTCTACGGTCTTTAGGCATGAACGTATCCTGCTTAACTTAATGGAAAAAAGCTGTAAAAATACTGATTGGCAAGTTGTTAATAAAGCGCATTTTGAATTTTCTGCTTTGGTAAAGAATGTGCTGAAATAGAAAAGAAAGTTAAAAGTAAGCATATGCATATGTCCATTACTAATACAGAAACCTGCATACCTATATTTCACAATCACCTTGTAATATGTTGGAGAAAAACTAATTTTTTAAGCCACTGGAGCTAGATAATGTCTTTTAATTGCTGTTTTGCCCCATTACTTTTAATTTTTGCAAAAAAATAAATTGCAGTCTTTTGTTAGAATTGTATGACAAATAAAACACAGTGCAATTAAATAGCTAACATTCAATGTACTAACCAATACTTGTAAAACGTAAGAAAAGCATTAGACTGTGTCTCTGGCTGCAAATCATGGAAGGAGGCAAGAGCAGGACCAGTACCTGCAACTCTAGTGGTACAGCTGAATTCTGAAATACTTTTTGCTGGATATACAGAAAATCTTACTGTTTTTCCTCACTTGTTTTATAAATATATATGCTTTGTTTGGAAAAAAAAATGGAAAATAACCACTGTAGTAACAAAAGTCTATTGGCTTTTCCACTATAAAAAAAAAAATAAACCTAGCTGGTTTAATTCTCCTGCCTGGCGAGCCACTAAGCTGTGGTCAGGATGCACACCTGGAGAGCCAGGCTGCGGGCACACTACGCACATCTTCCCTCCCAGTGCAGCACTAGTGACAACGGCTCAAAGTGGGAAAACATGAGTACTCTTCTCCGGAATAAACGTATTCACATCTGAAGATGTACTGGCATAGCTTACATTCACAATATACAACACACAATATAGTCCTTTTCATAGACAAACAGTATGTCTGCTTTTAGAAGCCTGAATAACAGGGCTATACTTTAGAAATATAGGAAGTATTCTGCAATTCAAGATGCATATTAAGAAATGAGATTATTCCTTCCAATATAGACATGAGGAGAAAGGTAATACACATGAGAAAATGGCTCAAAGAGCTTGAAAAACAGATGTGACTTCCAATTCCCTCCCCCTTAATTTTTGTAGCTTTGTAATACATTTATAAAGCATCGATAAACAACAATTGATCAACGTTGTTTTTACTGTTTAGGTTCCAGATAATACTTGTACAGAAATGACTATATATTGAGCTGTGCATTAAAAATCCGGTAGTAGTATAGGAAGTAGTATACAGCATAGCCTCTTCAGTGTTCATTTTCCATCTACTTTAAATGACAGCTATTGCAAGTTTGAATTTTTCAAACTGGGATATCCTTTAAAATTTCTTAATACACCCAAGGTGTCTGCAAAATGTCAAAGTTGGTGGAAAAGAACTGTTTTCTTCATATTAATCAAGAGTAGCCATTCACCAAACTTCTATAAAATCATTGATATCAAACTAAACTTAAGGAAGACCCTATGGAAGTATGAATGCTTATGCCATTTGAATTATAACCATAATCAGAGCATTTTTAGTTTGCCACAACTGTTATGAAAAGAGTAACACAGGCCAGATATTTCAGTATGAAGGACTTTGTGCTAACGGCTACCACTGCAAGAAACTGTGGTTTTGTCCTTGATTTCAATGATGTCAGTATTTCAGTACCAGCCAAATGAGACTCGCTTAAATTAAGGAGTTCTCAGCAGCTGAATACCGAAGAGGCAGCTCTCAAACTGACTTCTTCCCCTCCTGCCAGAAGGGAAATGAAAGTACTTTTGGAGAAGAAAATATAGAAAGAAAAATACTTGCGGAAAAGGAGAATGGGTAGAAATCTGAGCTTTAGAGTTTTAGCAGATTATTCCACAGCTAATCTCAATCCTTCAGATTTAGCAATAAACCAATAGCAATATTTTCTGTCTATTTTAGCAATACGCACTTCTAATTTGTATCATGCACATCTAATCTACATTTCTACAGTGCCTCTTTGGGAATATTGTTAGAACTATTTTAATGTCTTACTAAGGTCAGGATAAGCCATGAAAATCTTTTCCATTTTCTACCCTTTAAAAATTAACTTAAATCACAAAGTACAACATTCAAATATTGATCTTTACCATATACAAGAAACTAACATTGCTGCTGCATTCCTGATGATGAGTATGAGGTGGTCCATAACTCCTGCAGTAACATTAACTGCAGGTAAGTATCAGTATTTTAGTGCCAGGCACAGTAAATTGGAACAACTTCCTCTTGTTTATCCCCCATTATTAATACATTAGCATTCATTTTTATGTTCTTAAAAATGACTGCCCTATTACTTTAGCAATTTTTGAGAAGGTATTTAACTAATGTGTAACTCTGAAGATTCCCTTTGGGAAAACAGGTACTAGATATCCCTGCTATGCTGGTATTCTGTGATCCATCCCATTCTGATGCTGTTTTTTAAAGCCTTTTCAACAGTTTTTAAAACTTTCCCACTAATCATTTTAAGTTGATTGAATCAAATTAATTGACCCCCACAAACATGCTCATTAATATCTATTCTTTGGCTTCAGTTCTGTAAAATGAAGCATCTTCATTCCCTTGCCTGGATTTCTTAATTCTTGCTTTCTCTGCTCCTTTTAACTTAAAGAATAAATTGCTTCCACTGACGTGTTCAAAGCCTTAAGGAAAAACATTCCCAACTTCAGTTCAGCACAAAAGCTGTTACAGATGAAATTTGGTCTTTAGACTTTACAGTGTCTTTTAAATATACTTAATGATAACTGTTATGATTGTTATGATCCAACCATATAAAAAAAGCTAAGCAAGCTGGGAATAACTCGCATACAACTACACTTCATTTCAGTTCCAAAGAAACCTACATTTCAGACAATGCATTATTTTTTATAAGAAGTACTTTGTAAAGAAATATAAAAGTATGGAATCAGCTAACAGAATTAATAGAGAAATTATTCCCACATAATTTTACATTATCTGAATACAACTTTTGCTCCTCATTTGGGTCTGCTGTTGACTAAATTTTAAATTTATATTTTCACAAGTTACGACTACCTTTATAAATGGAAAACAGGTTTTACATTCCAGACAGGATTCTTACAAATACCATAGTTGCTAACTGAAATCTCTGAAGACAGCATAATTAGTAGCCCCTCATCACTGAGGTTTTTTGTAAGCGATGGCCCAACATTATTTTCAGTGGTGCTCAAATCAGAGTAACTCTCATCCGGATTTAAGAATCTCAAAGGCTTTATTCAAAAGGATTTGTCATACCCATTCTCATTATAGCATTACACACTCAAAACTTGAAATCAGTCTTTGACTTTAGCTAGGCACACATCCTTAACACCATGAGTTATATTCCACTGGAAGGCACAGAGGGAAACCAACATTGCCCACAAATGTACCCCGTTATCATTACTAGACGTGGTGGGTTGACCCTGGCTGGACCCCAGGTGGCCACCAAAGCCGCTCTGTCACTCCCCTCCTCGGCTGGACAG
>NW_010516726.1:0-2706 GCF_000687285.1 Phaethon lepturus
CCGGCCCCAGAATCGAGCTGCCTCGCTTCCTCCCGCTGCTGGGGGCTGCACTGCCTACATAACCCTGCCCCATCATGGCCAGTATGGTGGGACTGGTGATCAGTCAGGTGCTCATAAGCTGCCACCGTGCAGCCACTCAACGTTTCTAGGGTGAACCTTGCTGTTGACACCACGCAGGAGATGTATTTTTCCCAGATTTCACAAAGCGGTTAATCTTGATCCGTTCACAGCCTCAGAGGGAATTCCCATTAAATCCTGGGTCGAGACCCGGCAGCAGTACTTATAGTAGTCATTATGGACAGGACTAAAGGCCAGCGTGTGCCCCTCCGTTCTTTCTTCTTTTCTACCTTCACCCAAACCACTGATGAAATTCGAGGTTAGGGAGGGCATCACATTGCCTCCACTCAGAAACAGTGGATACAGAAAATGACACTTTTTCCAGCCAAAAATAAACCATCTTACAGTCGGCCCAGCCCTCCTGTGAAGAAGCAGGGAAGGTACAGTGGGGAGAACACACAGCAGCAATTGAGAGCGTCTGTAACGCAGCTTGGCCGTGCTCAGGGGGAGGCAGCACCCTCCGCTCGATCTGCTGCCAGAGGCTACTGAACCTGTTCCAGTGGCTCAGAGGCAGCAGTAGTGCTGGCTGATGCTCTCAGGTCAGCTAATCCTAGAAGGTGTCGTTCCCAGTCCCCTAAACCAGCTTGAGCCGTGGTTGCAGTGGACCGCTGCGGGGTGGCCGTGCGACGGAGGACTCGCCCTTCATCCCTCCTCGCACCAGCCCTTGACCTGGCCCGGCTGTTTGTGCAGCTGCATGGGGAGTCAACCTTGCAAATTGATCTGGGAAGAACATTTTCTTTTTGTTTTCATTTTTTCCTTTCCAGCCGGATCAGAGCCCGGCCCGGCTCGCTGCTCAGGCACACAGACGCTTGCGAGAGCACGGGAGGGTGGGAGGGTGGGTGGGTGGACCAGGCTGTTGAATCTGGTGTGAGCTGCACCGCTGCTGAATGTGAACCGTGTTCCGAGTCAACCTGGCCCATTTGCTAGGAAATAAATGATAGACAGACCCTCTTGGGATCAGAGAGACCACATAGGTTTTTTAAAGCTAAAATATGCCAAGCTGTCCCACCCTTATGCATTATTTAAAAAAATGCTTTATGCTGCTTTTTAACATTCGTTTCTGTTTCATCCTTTCTCTGAGCTTCACACACATTTTTGAAATATCAGGCGATCTGGTTTCCATTCACAGTTTGTTCTTTAGTGCTGAGAAGTGATTTTCAATAGTCACCCAACACCAGTAGATAACAGTATGCTACAGCTAGAGCAGATCAAATCTTTGGCCTTCTCCTTCTGTGATTTTTTTCAATAATTGGCATTTCTAGAACAGTATCATAATCTGCCAAATGTATCTTTTCTTTAATAAAAACTCTCCTAGAGATAGTGTCCATCTTCCAAAAAAACCTCACATGTAAATACAGCATAGCTGGAGAAAAGTTGCTTCAAAAGAATAAGCAACCAAAGGTTAAAGCTGTTCATTTTATAATGGAAAACATTTTTTATAACTCTGGGGTATTCACAACAGTCAAACTTTGTCTGTGGTGTCTGTATTCAGTGTACAAGCTAACGCACTGGCTATATTCCGCAGCCGTATAAGCTAAGGCAGATGAGAAGTAACTCAGTTAAAACACAACCAGCCCAGAAATTCATATCAATCGGCCATGATATTTGTTTGCTCGGGTCTTCATTAAGTGTAGACTCAAGTCTGGCTCTGGGGATCAATATAGCAAGCTCTGTGGAGAGGGAGCACCTAACATTTGAACTGGTGAGCGCAGGGTCGCAGGTGAAGGTCACTGAAGTCTTTCACATCCCATCCTACAGGGTTGGTTCAGCCGTCAGTCTCCCAGGCAAATCTGATTTTAAATATTGCATTTCTTAACTGATTTGTAACGTATTTTACCAGTGTTGTGGTGGTGTTTTTTCTGAACAGGAGCCTTCTTTAATAAATTACATTTATTAGCATAAGTACATCTCTTGATGTCAGACATAAAATATGTCACATATACCATATACATACGCTGCACACACTCGTACAGATGCATACAGATGTGTAACACTTGATAACATATTAATGTAATAAACACTGCCGCATGGAGTAAGGCACAGAGATTTCTGAGCTTACTAGTGCGAGCCGGCCATGCAGAGGAGGCAGGTTTGGTTCCCGGACCTGAGGAGCCGAGTGAGGTATAGCCTGGCCGAGAGTTCATTAGAGGGTGCAGCACAGCACCAGCACAGCTATATTCTGGAGATCGCTGCACTGACATTATTGTATTACTTCATTCCGAATTAGCTCAATGCCTGCTAACTCAGCATCTTGTACCACTATCCATTACCGACCTGCCCTCCCCACAAACTCTTGGAATTGTGTTTTTGCAGTTTCACTAGGGGAAAAATAATAATAAAAAAGTAGCTATGACTGTTGCTGATAGTGCAGCACTTAGCATAATGCCTTCTTTGGCTGGGAATCTCAAGTGAGTGGAATCCCAGAGTGGACGGAGGCACTGGGGAAGATGCAGAAAGCCTTCAGCTCTTTTCCAAACTCCAGAAAGAAAGGACAAAAAGAGAAGCAAAACTTATTAAGTGAAAGGGAAAACACCAAAATGAAGCACTGAGTTACAGTTCTGTAATAATAATAATAAATAATTTTAATAA
>NW_010516726.1:2786-7140 GCF_000687285.1 Phaethon lepturus
TAATTTTAACAATAAATAAAATTTTATTTTATCAAATGCTATTTTAATAATAAATCAAATTTTTAATTAAAAAATATTTCTCCCTTCCCTCCCCTCAAAAAGTCTGGAAATAAAACATGATGCAGACAAGAATCCAGCAGGAGAGAGGGAAGAGGTGGAAAGTCACAGTTTAGGGCATGGGGAATCATATGCATGATTATCCTGTGGGCAGCTGGCACCTATGTCTTCATCAGGTGAGCTTCTTATCCACTGCAGCTTCCCCAGGTCCCTGCAGCAACCCAGGCAAGAAGAAAAGTTCATCCACAAGACTTTTATAGGTCACCCGGTGACTGGACTGCTGTATCCGTACGTGCTTAGTGCTGATGAAGAGAAATAAATGTAGGAAGGTTCTGCATGAAAGAGTAAAAGGAAATGGCCCATGTGTGGGATCTCCTCATCATACATTTGCAGGAAGGAAGGCTCTTTGGGAGTAGGCATACCCTAAAAAGATAGAGTGTTGACCACAAGTAGGAAACAGAGGAACAGACAAAGTCCAAGGATGCAAAAAAGTAGGCAACTGGACCAAAAGTATGAATGTTTCCAAAGGAGATCTAAAACTTGAAGGGAGAACTGGATTATGGAAGAGACCCCTAACAGGCATATTACAAACCTGGTACTGCAATACCAAAGAGCAAATTACATAAAATTATCAGAGAAGGTCATGCCCAGGATGAATGTGCTCTAAAAGCATAAAAAAGACATAAAATCATGTTAGATAAATAAAGTGTATTAACAACTAACATAAGAATCATCTGTTTAGGACTGAAATGGGTAGAGTTTCATATCTAAACAGAAAAGTATAGTATTGTTATAGTACCACCATTCACCTGCTTCTCATATTCCTTAGGCATCTGCTGTAGGCCTGGTGCCCATGAGTCTGCAGGACTGGATGGACATTCAGTTGACAGCAGCACAAATCTCTTCTGATTATGGCTTTGTGGGACTCCAGAAATGACTAATGAGAAAAAATGCAGATCATGGACCATATTCCAAAAGCCGCTGTGTATCACTGGTTCTTCATATAATGTACTCAGGCTGCAGGAGCAGAGAACCTATCAATTATGAATGAATAGATTGCAGTTCCATTATTTCCAATAAAAAATGTGCTCTGTAAGTATGCATAAAATACCAGTGAATAAAGCAAGCTTGGGGAAAGGCAGTCCCCAGGCTAAAAAAAAATATAAAGGAGGTATCAAGAGGGAAGGTCCTTCCCTGGATATTTTTAACAAGAGACTGGACGTCCCATTTTGTTTTACCTAGCCACTTCTAAGAGACAGAATAAGTCATCCAGCGGTCATTTTCCACTTCAGATCCTCACAATTCTATTAAACCAGCGTAGAAATGGTTACCTTTAGGGGTACGATGGGGGATGAAGTGACTCCTGTGATGTGTGCTCCTCCCCGATGAGAGTCCTGGCATGCCATTTCCCGGGGGAGTTCATGATTGACACATTTGAATAGATTAGGCATGGAGAGCATACAAACAGGGTGGACAACTGCTTTTTGGAATAAGGTTACAGTTAAACGTTTATGTCAGTATTAGCTAGAGATTACCCACGGGCAGCACAGCAGAAACGAGCCTTCAGGGAGATCTTAATCAAAGAGATGGCACAAATCTTGTGACTGGATTTGTGGCCAAAATAGTAAGTGAGGAAACCGAAGAGCCTTTACATGCTTTGCTGGCAAACTGGCTGGTCAAGACTGGCATAGAAAGAAAAGCAGACAGTTGGGGGGAGGTGAATCAGACCAGAACTCCACAGGGATCTGAAAGAGGCTTGAATGTAATGAGCTGTATCAGCACTAGTGTGGCCAGCAGGAGTGGGGCAGGGATCGTGCCCCTGTACTCGGCGCTGGTGAGGCCGCACCTCGAATCCTGTGTTCAGTTTTGGGCCCCTCACTACAAGAAGGACATTGAGGGGCTGGAGCGTGTCCAGAGAAGGGCAACGAAGCTGGTGAGGGGTCTGGAGCACAAGTCTGATGAGGAGCGGCTGAGGGAACTGGGGTTGTTCAGTCTGGAGAAGAGGAGGCTGAGGGGCGACCTTATCGCTCTCTACAACTACCTGAAAGGGGGTTGTGGTGAGGTGGGTGTTGGCCTCTTCTCCCACGTAACTAGTGATAGGACAAGAAGAAATGGCCTCAAGTTGCGCCAGGGGAGGGTTAGATTGGATATTAGGAAAAATTTGTTCACCGAGAGGGTGGTCAGGCGTTGGAACAGGCTGCCCAGGGAGGTGGTGGAGTCGCCATCTCTGGAAGTGTTCAAGAAACGTGTGGATGTGGCGCTTCAGGACATGGTTTAGTGGGCTTGGTGGTGTTGGACTTGATGATCTTAGAGATCTTTTCCAATCTTAATGAGTCTGTGTGATTCTGTGACTTAAGGAAAAAATATAAGGGTATGATTAAAGCAATAAACAAAAAATATTTTACTAGCAGATACACTTTTCAGACCTGGAGGATAAAATGGGAGGTCAGAGAAGAGGATGCTGCAGCAGTCAGGAGCTCACACAGAAATTTAACTCTAAAAATAGGCAAAGACAGTGCATTTCAGTAAGTCTAGGAAGTCAGGCAGAATGACTCTGAAAGAAAGATCAGTTACAAGTTCTCTTTAAAATGATGGAATAATATGGCCCCAAATTTTTACTTGAAAAATATTTTTTTGTTGATCCATATATTGCAGCATTATTCTGAAAATTATTTAGAGTCTGGAATTCTGATTACCATAATCACACCCATATATTGAGATCAAGTATGTTTAGGTGGACTTGGAAGAAGAAATGCACTTAATGATATTTACAGAGACTAAGGAAGATCTACGGGTATTCAGGGATAATTGTAGTAAATATGGAGATTCAAATGGGACTTTGGTTAATAATCTGAACTGAAACTCTGTCTTGCTGTTGTATTCCTAAGATGTAGAGAGATAGAGCTATTTGTTTTCCCATAAGAACTGTGAATCTCTTTTTCTAATATGCAGCTTCAGAATTATAATAACATAGAAATGTGACTTCTAATGTGCCAGCATAGCTTTTCCTTAGGATTCCTTGAATTCTATTAGCTCTGCTCCATGGCAAGAGTAAGAGAAAAGCTGATGAGTTGATGGCATAATACACTATCTCTGCCAGATTGTCATAGCTGTGCTGCAGTTAAAGAAAATCACAGTCAGTGATTTATGAGGTTACCAGTCTTTTTAATTTACTCTGATTACAAAAAAAAAAAAAGAAAAGGAATAAAAAATCAAAACAGTAAAAAAACCCAGACTGGCTTTAAGATTGCATATACTATGCAATTCCACATACTGACGAAAACATAGGTTAACTCAGCAAACAGCATCACTCTAAGGGTTCATGACAGGTTTTCCTTAGCCTCTTTTAATCTGATACCATTATACTTTAAACACTTCTATAACTATGGAACTAGTTTTAGATTAGTTGTAGCTCCTGCTTTCTTTGCAAAAAATAAAATGTTGCTTATCATTTAGACCAAAAGGCTGAAGAAAAAAATGCATGTATAATGAATGATATAAAAGAAATAATATTCTCAGTTACTTTCAAACGTCCATCTTGTTTTCTTTCTTCTTGTTTCTAAAGTAGAAGCTACTTTATTATTTACATTATAAATGAGGAGTGTTTGGTAATTTCTAACCAGCAGTTACTTCATTTTGTTAGTTATTGTATCCAAGGAGGAAAGGTTAATATCTGGACAGAGCAGGCAGATCAGAGGTTCAAAAAACCTTTAGTTGTGATGTCGAACAATTACTAGCAGTGGAATAAAAGAATTACGTTAAACTTTGAGAACATTCTTTTTTTTAATAGGTTGTATAAATGAATTACAGAAGGGACATTGTAGGTGGGAAGGGAACTGCAGGAGCAGTGGCTTAACGAGCAGAGAAAGGAGCAAATGAATGACATATGTGTTGCTTGGTCACCTGGAAGACTTTTCCAAATTATACAGTTGGACTTGTCTGAATTATAACTAAGCTAATAATCAATACCTAACTGGCATGAGACACAAACAGAGATCCCCTGAGTTTTCCAAGCACAGTGAAATTCTCCTGCTGACTTCATACTCTGGGAAGGACTTGCTCTGTTTTAATGGGTATGAAATAGTAAAAGAGGGTCGCTGCTGTTGGATCAAGAGAAAGGGGAACGGTTCGTTTGTACAAAACATTCCCATTGCTTCTACATTATCTTTCTGCAGACTGTTATTTAGCCTCTGAATTTTATTTAGAATAAATTGAATGAAAAATATTATTTAATGTGTTATCTGCTTCCTCTGGTTCTATGAATTCATCCCTTGTTGCAGTTCCCACCTACATTTTC
>NW_010516726.1:7171-51358 GCF_000687285.1 Phaethon lepturus
TACATTTACAAAACTCATTAAATACAGATATTCATTCTCTAAACATTATATAGGAAGTAAATACATAAGGAAATTCTTCCTGTTTGGAAGGGCTCTTGGAAAGGAAGGAAAACAAGGTAAATTCTGCTTAAAACCACCTTTTAGGAGAGCATTATCCAGCACTTTTATCCAGCATGATTTTAAAGTTTAGTTCATATTTGCATATGATTTGACTTACAAAGAGCTAAGTAAGCATCATTACAATGAGATAGTCCTTCACTTATTACCTCCTTTCTTCTTTTCCTCTTCCATAAAGAAAAGAGTAGAATTAGGGTAGATATTGTTACTTCACTTACATTTGCTGATCTTGTCCTCAGGTAACAAGAAGAGCGGATTGAAGGTTTTCTTTGCCTTTTTACGGAAGAAGCTTAGACAAACATTATAATAGTAAGGAAAAATAGGAAAGACTTTTTTCAATCTTTTTGTATTTACATAGTTTAGTAGGTGCTTGGAAATCACAGATATTATAATTATGTAGATAGGTAGATCTTTATTATGAACAGATAGGTATTTTTACAGTACATTTCCTGTTAAGGGATGACTTTTTAAATTAAATGCTCAGAAAGACTATACCCTGATTAGCCTTTTTTATAGCTTCTACAGCCCAGGAGGTCTTGTAGGGGTTGGAAATAAAGATAAGCAGTGGACCTTTTCCCCATTATTATTAGGAAAAAAATTATTTTTTTTAAAGCATCCACAACATTTTCAGTGGCTAGGATCTTTTGGTTAACTCCTTACCAGGAGTTTTATCTTGTCACTTTTATCTTGCTTTTAATGAATAGTCAGGAAAGATTTTAAGTAGTTTTTTGGAACTCTAGAAGTTCAGTCTGTTCTTTACAAGAATAACACACTTCCTTTATTTCATCAGCTTTTCTTTTTCATCATCCATCCCCTGGCAAACTACAAAAGATGCACTGAAAACCATTCACGGTGCATGGAACCACCATAATGCCTCCCACACTGACTTGCAGTTATGTTGCTTCGACTGCCTGACACCAGTTCTCTTTTTTGTGCTCTTGGTATCATACCAAGAGCTGAAGGTAGATAAATGCCCAAAGCAACATTTCTGCAAAATGTCCTGTACTTTGAGCTCTCTGTTTTGGATTGTTAGTAGCTCCCTCCAGTGTCATTCATAAATGTGTAGGTCAGCGTAACAGATCTGAGCTAAAAGTAAACCTTTTCATTCCTTTCTTAGGAATATCATCTGTACTTGGATACAGAAAAAAGTTTGCAGCTGCAGCCAGGGGTATAATTAGCCATCATGTGTTATGGACTAGAAAGCTAGTACATTGCATTTAACAGCTCTAATTATTTACTAGTAGCTTCTCTACTTTATTGATACTGAAAAAAGTAACTTTTCCAGATGCTCCTGGGAGAATGTGCACATACAGTAAACAATAAAGTTAAGTATAGCCTTGGCCTGGTCAATATTTTTAAATCTTATGGTCCTCACTCAATAATCTAAGAAGATTGTAATGCCTTGGGAAAATGACTGGGCTTCTAACCTTTAATGAAACTAGAAAAATGTCTTTTCTATTACTTGCCAAGAGAGCCAGAAAGTTGAATTTCCTTGTTGCTTACAATAAAGTTACTAATCTCTTCACACTTTTAAGCCATCCTTGCTGTCTTACCAACTATCTTCTTAAGACAGGTTAGTCAAAATAACACAGAATAAGAGAATAATATATCAGAATCAGAATAACACAAATAACGAGAAGAACTTATTTCCTGAACCTCAGAGTCAGATAGTCTGGCTGCCATGGAAGGAAGGGAGTGTGGAAGAAGAAAGACTGGTAAGGTTGAAGGGTTGAAGAATAACACAGAAGAGACAGAGAATGCATACCTTGATAAATAAACACTTTGAGTCAGCAGGGATAAAAATCTTCTAATCCGGGAGGAATGTCTTCTAGTAAGGGAAATAAACTTGAAGGTAAGGGGTGAAAACAGAAGTAAAGGAGATAGTTATGATAGTAGAAGACAGTTGAGAGAGAGAGGTTAAAGAGCGTCTGTAATTGGAGAACAGAAAGGAAAACAGACCTCCCTTTTAGTCCCAGTCTAGTATATTGTCCTCATAACTGCTTTTTCTTGCTCTCCTAGAGCTGTGTTAATGTCAGAAAGAGCATAGTAACTTGGTGGGGCAAGTCCTCTTGAAATCGGAAAGCCACAAAAGCTTGTAACAACTTTTTCCTGAATGTCACGGAAACATTTGAAGGTGGAATTCTATTCCCAGAACATAGGCTAAAGTAACAGCTTTATTGTGACTGTCACTAGAAGGATGGTCAGAAAAGACTCTGATTTAAGTTTGATTCAGAGTGAGTACGGAAAGTAGTATTTTTGATTACCTTAGAAACAACAGATGGACTCATTGTATCCATGTCAGTGCTGAATTTATTGGAAGAGGACCAGTCTCCTCCTGGTGGCTCTGTATTGCGGGGCTATTGGACAAGTCACCTTTCAGGTCTGTCGGCGTTATTTGGAGCTCAGGACCCAGGTCAGATCTGTGCACGGGCAAACCCATCTGGGAATGGAGCTGTCTCCAAATTTCTGAGCCCAGTCTGCACTCCAGATAACATTAAAACCATCAAATTGATTCATCTTGTCTTCACCCCTCCAGGTAGAACTGCCCGCACAACTACAGCCGTGTGACCTTGTCTGTACTTTCAGTTCTGAGTTTGAGGACCCCATTTTGCCAATTGCTTTGCCTACCAGAATCTTTGCTGAGCACATTGGACACAGTAGTCTTCTGAAAACACGCACTCCGAGACCTTTATTGTCTCCTCAATTTGCCTTTTACCCATCAGTGTGATTTTCTATATCAAGGAACCTAGAGGCAAATATTTGCTGTGATGATGGAGTTCATGGAAGTGTATAGCTAACTAGCTGACTATATTTTATACTCTGTCTTTTTTTATTCATGGGAGAGTAATTCTCAGAATAGCTTCAAGTTTAGTTTCAAAGGGTAAAAGAATTTCAGGTGAGTGTTTAGTCAGTATCCAAACTCTCACAATAAATCAGAATATTCCCTTCAATCTCTGAATGTTCATGGAGTCCACATGAATTATTTATCTGGAACTGCAAGGTTGCAGCTTTCTGAAAGAGTTTCTATTTCGTTTGCAGTCCATAAAATGAACAAGGTTGCTTCCACAGGTTCAGTTACCACTAAGCAAAAAGCATGTCCTCCACAGGCTGACAAGACTTCAAAGACAAGAGCTTTTTGTTAACTGATAACTCAGTTCCATCACTAAGTCACGCTTCAGTGTGTATGTCAAAAACTTGCCTATGGGAAGCAGGGTCAAAGGTATGGAACTAGGAAAGAAGAGACTGTGGAAGCTCTATGACGTATATTAAGTAACGAGTTCAGTGGAACCGAGGACAAACAGTAGGGAGTGTTAGCTAAATCAGTGCTGATGAACGCTTTTGTTGCCACTTCAGCTGTAATGAGCTAGTAGTGGTTGTCTTTTCTCTCTAGCAAAAGTCAGGATGAAATGAATTATCTGACATTGTTCTCTAGGTCAAGTAGTCCTTCAAATTCTAGTGGGAGCTCTTTTCTGGTCTTTTCAGGAGGCCACCTCCGTATGTGAGAAGTTGTCTGCTGCCTTTGTTGTCCAAAGATCGTATGTCCAAACAATTTTTCATGAATCTGTTTGTTAGAAACCTCCCAGGTTACTATTATAGCTGATATTCTACGTTTGTCATAAGTCTCTGGGAATTCTGAGTTAAGCTGGATTTTACCTGTGCTACCATGCAGCAAAAATATAAAACTACAGGTAGAGTCTATTGGAATGTGGCCTTGCAGTCACTGAAACTCCACCAGTTTTGAGTGGGCCAGGTACCTTAACGCTGGCTTAACAGAAACATCAGGTGTCTGTAAAGGAATGCATTGTAGTGCCTACCCAAGGCTGATCAGGGCCTTCACAAGAAAGAAAACAGAGGTATCCATAATCTCTTAGTGTTGATGCTGTTCCTCCGTACTTGGGCTAGGCAACCTGGGGACTGGAAAAAAGAGGGTGATTTTGGAGGAGGATAGATTAATGGGGTTTAGTGACAGCAAGTAAACAACAGGAGAAAGATCCAAGCCTTCAGGTGCCTGAGAAAGGGCAACAAGAGCAGAACCTGAGAAGAGCACAAGGTGATGAACTGCACAGGGATGGTAGATTCACAGCTGTGACAGAGAAACACAGGAATCAAAAGGATGAGAGCCTCCAGGAAAAACTCCTCTGCGGAGTCCTGATCCTATTACTTACTGATACAGCAAGTAGCCATGAACACCAGAAGAAAAGCACTTGTCTTCATCACCCTCACAGCTGATCCACATTGAAAATGGCCTTCTCTTCCTGCCCTTACTCTTATTGGACCGGGGGTAGGGGATGGTGGTATGTCTCTAATGACTCTAACCGTGACAATGAATTGGGGAGGAAGCTCAATACATTACATTGTGATACCATTTTTTGTTTTTGAAATTAAAAGGTGATACTGTGAAAAGATAGAGAGGAACCATGCCAGTGAGATCAGTACTACACATTTAGATAAAAGTGACAAAATAACACTGAGCAAAGAAACTCGATTCTAACAATTTATCATCTGAATACTTAAACTTTGGAACATGCAGCAACTGGAACAGAAGTATTTGCCTCTGCTGAATTTCTCTGTACAACTCGGCATTGGTTCAATGGCTTGGTACTGAGGCAGTTCAGATCTGGTCTCACTGGTAGATCGAGACAGAGGAGAATCTTAGACCTTTCTATCTGTTTACTGTCAAAATTTTATACCCGTGAGTGGTATATACATTTATACATATATATATATACATTTACTCCTGGGGATTTTTGTTTTCAATGATTAATGTGGCTCTGGATCAGGATCAGAATTTTAATCCTGAACTTCCCACCTGGGTTTAAAGAAAATTCAGACTTAGGTCTAAATTGTGTCCTGTGTCTCTCCACCTTGTTACAGGAGATGCAGCGAATGCCGTAGTCCATCCGATGTCTGGAGTTAGTTTTTTGGCCTGCATCCCTGTGAGACCCAGAATTTGCTCTGAATTTTCCCTGTTGCTGTTGCCGTGCGGATTTCTCCCTTGTGAACCTGGCCGCAGGACAGGTTTGGAATACAGAGTGCAGTTTCTTGATGGGTCTAACAGTCTCCTCTGCCTCTCTGTTCCTGGCCAGACTGGCACTTTCCCTATCCTGGTGGGTCATTCATTACACGTCAAGCCCACTTGGTGCCAGCCATGTAGGTAGGGATGGTTTGCAGGGATTTTTCTGGAGGAGTGAGGATAAGTGGCTCTCAAGGGCCCATAACAGGATGAATCATAAGGAGGGTTTCAAGACTTTGTTGTCACAATGATGTGACTTAAAGCTTAGTATTCTCCTTCAGAACTATAAATATGAATTTCCATACTTTTTCAAGGAAAGAGGGGACCCTGATGCATCACTACTGTGAGGTTTTGTGATCCCAACTGGCATCTTTGTGTGCTTTGCCATCCAACTAGGCACCGAGAGGAATTTCTGAGGGTGTATGGTTTCATGTATGCTGGAATATATATCAGGGCATATCTTCTTACTGTACTCATGATCTGAACAGATGCTAAGAGGTTAGTATACTAATAAAGAAATTAAAAAGGCCAGCAACTATTTTCTGGCCCTGATCCTATCTGCCACAGCATGGCTTGCATCCGTACAGCTAAGGTCTCTTACCTTCCTTAGACAGGATGGCTGTGTCCAGACAGCCTGTGTTGGGAGCGGTCTGAGACCCACACTGACTCCAAGATCATGCCCAAACTGTGCTTGGGAGAATTCTGGTTTTCCAGAACCAAATTGGTTGTTTAATAACTAAACAGTACTCATGTGCCTGTGTGGGCGTAAGCCCCATTTAAATTCCCTGATAGAAGCATAGTCTGAATAAAGTAGCTTAGATCTGGCAATTGTGGAATCATCCCCATATACACATTCCCTTCACGTATGCTCTTACCTATTTCACAAGTTTTAGACAATCCTATTTAGCCTCCAAATAGGAGATGCTGCCCTGCACCCATGCTACAGAAACTACTTACAGATGTGATACTAGTGATCCGCTGGTAGTGACACAAGTGCTCTGAAACTGCTTGTTCTGATTCTTTCAGTGTAAGTCAACCACTAAAGCCCTCAAATTTAGCAGGGAAATATCAGTCACTAATTCTCTGGAGTCCACTCTCTGGTGTTTTTTGTATATTTTGCCTTTCTGTATTGCTATTTCCACCAGACTGATGGAGAATACAGGGTAGGAACAAGGTTGAAATGGGAAGGAGAGTCTCCAAGAGATGTCCCCATTTCCATACGGATTTATTCTCAGGCTCAGGTGAGGTTATATTTCTCTGGATCATATTTAATATTGTGGTTTAACCGCAGTGGGCAGCTGAGCCCCACATGGCCACTCACTCTCCCCACAGTGGGACGGGGGAGAGAGTCAGAAGAGTAAAAGTGAGAAAACTCGTGGGTTGAGATAAAGACCGTTTAACAGGGAAAGCAAAAGCCGCGCACACAAGCGAAGCACAACAAGGAATCCATTCCCCACTCCCCACGGGCAGGCAGGGGTTCAGCCATCTCCAGGGAAGCAGGGCTGCATCACGCGTAGTGGTTTCTTGGGAAGACAAACGCCATAACTACAAATGCCCCCCACACTTCTTCTTACCCCGCCTTTATAGGCTGAGCATGACATCATATGGTATGGAATATCGCTTTGGCCAGTTGAGGTCAGCTGTACCAACTATGTCCCTTCCAACTTCTAGTGCATCCTCAGCCTGCTCGCTGGTGGGGTGGTGTGAGAAGCAGAAAAGGCCTTGACACTGTCTCATAGGAACCATACAAGCTTTTACAAAGAAATTTAACTCTATGCCTGCCAAAACCAGTGCAAATATGCAGATGTTGAAATTTTTGCCACAGTAGCAAAAGCCCGAGCTTATGCTGTATAAATGATAAGAGTTCCAGATGCTAAAAAAGAAATTCAGATCTATCAAAAGATTAAAAAAAAGGCAAAGCAGAATAAGTTATAATTATTAGTCTCCTTACAGAAAGAAGGTTTTTTTGATGTCTATGTCTATTTGACTTTGATTTGAATTTTTATTTTCCTTTATTAACTAAAATTAGGATTACATTCAATTTTTAAATGGAGACCCTAAACTGCTGAACATTTTGCGCATTACAATAGTAAACGTCTCTCAGTATAATTTCCTAAACATGAAATCTAAATGTCTTTCAAGCTGAAACCCGTAAAGGAAAGGAAATGCTTTCTCTCTCAACAGAAGGGATGGAAATTTTACTTGAAGAGCTCTTTCAGTCAGATGTCCTCAAGAAAATAGTGAGTGTTTGTCCGGCTACCATCTTTGGTGGCTGTGTGGATTTTACCTTAGCTTACTCGGAGCTCCCTTGGGAGCCAAGGCGAGCATCGATGTTCAGAGTGACAGACTTTCCATTTCTGGTAAGAAAACCAATATTGACGACTTTGTCAACCAGCCACTTATGTGCATGGAGAAGATAGTTTGCCTCTGATGTTTTGAATGTTAAGAGTGACAGAAAGCTTGTTTGACTCAGTAATCAGTGGCTGACATGAAGGAGAGGGGATATTCTTCTTCCCAGAGGACAACTGTGAGTTGTGCAGTTGCTTTCAGATGGCTGCAGGCTCACTTCGCCAAATTCCCTGCCTGCGTAAAAGGCAGAATTGTCACTGAGATTGATAGAATAGCTGATTTCACATCAGAAAGCAGGTTCTCTCCTACACAGTCTCTTCCTTCTTCTGGTTGCTGGGAATCTTCATTCTCCCTGCTCTTATCACAAAAATAAAGTGACATAGCCCATCTGACTGAGCCGATTTAGAGATATATTGTGTCGGCAAAGGAAAATGAGAGAGTTCTTAAAGTGGATACGACCATGGAATATACACTTTTCAGGGACTCATCAGCCACTGAAAGTAATGTGATGGCCGTTAAATGTTTGATTATGCAAATTTTGTGGGGCAGTTGGGTCCCTATTTAAATGAGTGGATTGTAACCAGCAAAAATTATATTTTTTTACGTGCAGGCTCTCCTATCTGAAATCCTCTGGCACCTGCTGAAGCTATCTCATGATAAATATTATGCAGTATTATCCACAACAAACACACTAACAAATAACATCAATAACATTTATGTTTGGAAGACAGTAATGGAGAACTGAATCCTTAAATACAGAAATTAAGGGAACTGCTGGTGGGTGGCACAGATATTTGGGTATGAGATCGCTTTTCTTTACGTGTTGGAAGTAGGCAGTCAGATTCAGTATATGTTGAAATCCGGAGGCTGAACAGTCAAGGATGGTGAATGAGCATTGGGGGTGGCAGTGATGCAGTGGCATTCAGAGGAAACGTTACCATGGCATTTGCAGGCTGATGTGAACATAATGGAGATATAGAAGAAGGAAAGCTCTGAAACCGGTGCCAGGATATGGACAGAAAAAGCAATAGGATGCTGAAACCTCTCATTATCCAAAAGTGGCATTCTGTCTTTGTGTGTTAGCAGTTTCCTTTTCCTTCACTGCAACTTTTGTGTAACCCACTCTTTGACAGTGGCACTCAACCGTGTTGCTCCTTCCCATTTGCAATTCATTTTAGTTATATCTTCAACGAAAATTATTGCTTAAATTGATGCCTTTTTTTGTATGAAACACAGTAACAAACTTTTAGTCATTACTATGGTAATGTGTTCATTTCTCTAGGTCAGGACACCCAGTGATATCAGGCACTGTACTGCATCAAGGTTTGATTTTATCTGCATCTTTAACACAGTTCTAGATGATGATGAGTGGGTGGGACACTGCATCCCGTGGGATGATAACGATGTCGTAGGATACCATTTTTCCAGGGAGGTACTCAGCTGAAACCTCTTGCTCAGTCTACTCCTGTAGCAGTTGAAGAAGACAATGTGCTACTTGTTTTTGTTGAATTCGTCTTCTCCATATTACTGGAAACTTCCGACAACAAGTACCGTATCTTTGTTGGTACCTATTTGTACAGCATCTGACACAAAGGATAATATGGATAATATCCCTATCTTAATTGAAACATCTGTTAATGTCTAGACTTGGGTGTTAGCTATTGATGAGTACCTTGTAACTAAGAATCCCTCATAAATATGTAAAGCAAGTTGGGTTACTCCAAGTGTCTCTAGCACTATAAAAATCATATGTTCTTAATGGCAGTACTAAAATGTAACATGTTCATAAACCTGTTTATATGAAAAATATGCAGAAACTAATAAACCATCAAGAGCATTATGATTTGTGACATGTAGCCCTGTCATTTGCTAAGACCCCGATTCTGTGAAACTGTGATACGATGCCTATGTTATCACAAACTATAGGTGTACCACTGATTCTAACAAAATTATTGAAAGTACATTAAAAAAATACTACATAATCCTGAAAAATACGCCAGAGCATGTCATTCCTACATGTTGAACTCTTATATTGCAGTGCTAAGGTATATCTCACCATAGCCATAAATAGGTCACGCAATTTTTTTGAAGAATTCATAGAATTTGCATCTCAGGTAATGTCAGTGAGAGAATCATTCCTACCTGGAGGTTGTTATCAAGAGAATTCATTCCCGAGGGTGTAAAAACACTTGAGATTTCATAGTCATTAGACTGATGCATCTTAGTATCTCTAGTTTTGATTAACAACTTTGCACAAGGATGGAGCATATGAATTTTTGTGGTATTTTTAGGGACTGTAATGATCGTTGATAAAACATGTCCAACAGTGTCATCCTTGCTACATATAATTCAGCTGAAAATCCTTTATTTGGCAGTGAAAAAGATCCTTGAAGAGGTTGTATAACCATTTCAACAACTTTCTAGAGGAAATATATGTAAAATTGCTCAATTATATAAAGTATTTAATTTATATAGGAATTATAAGCTCTTTTCTCAAGACTGGGAAAACCCAGAAATTTAGCGGATAAATGCTATATCCCCTCAGGGATCCACGCGCTCTGTTTACAGGAGTTACCTATAAACCCCATAAGAGTTGCATTGCAACATTACACTGTATATATGAAAAAGAGGCAAGAGGGATTGCCTGTTGAATTAAAATACTTCAGTGTGGACCACTAGAAAAGGGAGATTATTTTGGATAGTTACAACCATACAGGATATTTGTCCAGCTGCTAAGATGTCTCAGACAAATTAGGAGACCTTCCCCAATAAACAAAAACAGGGCAAAGAAGATTGCTGTTTCTTAAAGGGCATAAAAATAGTGCCAGCTAGTTAACTTTGGTCTCATGCACTAGAACAACCTCCAAAAGATTCTGATGTAATTATAATGGGGATGTCCTGTGCTGGTCACCTGGGTGGGAGCTTCTCTAAAGAAGAAAAACATTCATGAGGAAGAAGAAGCAGCTGTGTATAAATTAAAAACAGTTTTCTGCTCTTGCATTGGTGGTACTGAAGTCCCTAGGCATCTAATGGCTTTTCCCTGCCTGGCCCCCAAATTTTATATATATATATTTATAAAATTACAATGAAGAAGATCAGGCAATTTAATTAGTTAATGACTATAAAGCTCTTTCAAGATGAAAAGAGTTCTGTAAATGGCATACATTATTAATTGATATTAATATTTGTTCAGAAATTGAAAGTTGAAATTGGTGACATCATTAGTGTGTATAAATGAGGTTTGTTCTCAGTTTAATATATTTGTTAATTGGCTTTGCAAAAATTTTTATTGGCTTTTTTTTTAATTTGATTTACAAGTTCTTTAAACATTTTGGCTTTGTCAGCTGGCAGTAAGTAAATGAATATTATTAAATTATGAATTTAACCCAGGTAGTCAGAAGATACTAGGTATGAACACCATCATGGAACCTAGTCTAACTTAGGTGAGCTCAGTGATGTTTCCAATAGGGCAATGTGGAAAGAAAATGGCAGAAATTCAAGTGAAAGAGCAGCATGCCTCTAGCCATACCCAGTTCAGGAACTTGGAGCGAGCGGGGAATAGAAATCCGTTCCTCAAAGCGTTTAAAAGTAGATGTCCTCATTGTTTCCAGAGCCAAATTGAGGAACTTGGGTGAAGTTTGTGGGAATCTTTATGAAAGGGTTTCAGAATTATGAATGGTTCCCAAGAAGGACTTTTATCTGACATGCACATGTGTTGCCTTGAATAATGAGCTTTGTGATTGCATCTTTCTTTCTCCCTCATCATACCATTGGGTTTATGCATTGTGGTTTCTCCTGTGTAGTGTATTAGGGATTGCAAATGGAAAAACTTCATTTCTGGGAGATGAGTCCCAAATTCCTTTGCTGACTTCCATTTCACCCCCTTGGCACTGATTTAAAAAATTGCCAGGACTTCACATATACCCAGTGGTATGTGACATATTGGCCAGTTCCACCTGGAGTATTTACTCCTTTTTTTGGCTTACATTTATACATTTAAACTTGATACATGTGGATGTCTTCCGTGAGTTCGCTGCCGTTTCTGGACTTGCAATAGACGAGTGCTACGCACGCTTTATGGCCCTCAGACATGTGTAGGATATCAGATGTTCATGGGCAACCTGGGGATTTGGCAGCAGCACATTAACACTGGAATTTCTCTTACCATTTTAAAGCATGTGGTCATTGCCAAGGGGAAACTTAACTATCCCTGACCACCATTGCTCACTAGTAAGCCTAGTTAATGCAAGTGTGTAGGCTGACTGGATGAAATTGGGACCACTATTAATTTCTTACCATGCCTGCATGTTAACTCTTCTGTTAACCTTTTGAAGACTAAATGACCTGTACCTGGGCTTACCGCTGGGAGATAACCATTTAACACAGAGGAGCAGTGGCAGAGCAATTGGGTGTGTGAATGAGAGGCAAGGAGGCGAGTGTCCGCCTCCTTTGAAGAAAGTAGATGCCGTTGAACAGTGTTTGCTTTAAACTGTAACTCTGTGACATCCAATAACCGAGAGCCTCGCCACAGCCTGAGATACAGGAGCACGAGGATTTTAGCGTTCTGTCAGCAACCAGTGAGACATCATGTCCCAAGTGATAGGCACGAGGGACATGATCAAAGAGGTCTTGTATTCCCTCTTGGAGGACTTGGGGCTCTTTTCATACTTCTAAAAGTTGTTTTTTTCTAGTATATATAACTCAAATGCCAGTGGACTTGCTTTTTCTCCTATGTGTATTGGCATATATTAATTTATGAATATTTTAGGTGGGAGAATTGTGCTCCCACCCATGGGTATGTTTTACTTATGTTTTGATGCATTTTAAGGGTGAAGATTTTTCTTGTACTGTATGAGGCTTGGTGTTGTTCTTACTGCTCTTTTGTTTCTTGATTTAAACATAGATGACTGAGAGGACTTTATTGTGGGACTTGGACTAAGCTTAAGCTTAAGCTATGAGCTTAATGGAGTTACTTGCTATGAATTCTGTTTAAGAATTCCCTTACAGTTGAAGAAAGATACTTTCTAAAGTGAAGATGCAAATGCAAATGCCTGGTCTAGAAACTTGAACAAAATTATACAAACATTTTAAGTAAGAAGGAGTGAATCGTACAGAACAGTGAACGTCAGGTCAGCAGGGCAAAAGGAGGCACCCGGGGAAGCACGCTGTTCAGCTTTGGCAGGGTACACTGCAGAGAGAACTGCCAAGCCAGTGCTCTTTAGGGATGCGCAGCCTTCACCCAAAGTTCATGCCTACCGCTGTCTCCAGCAATTCTGACCTCATCAGTACAAACTGAGCATTGCATCATGCATGCACTGAAACGTGACATGAACTGTTTTGAAAAGCCCTTCAATTTTAAGCAGAAGTTTCAATGGGAGCTACGAGTCTCTATGGCTACATGGCAAAACTTAAGAATCCAAATCAGTTCTTTGCTCGGGGATGTTGAGGGGAGTTTCTTGTTTTCCCTGCATTCCCCTGGGACCAGTGTGCACAGGGCAAGCAGAATATTTGAGCTGGGTTGTGCTGTGCCAATTGAAAGGGGTGAGTAATAAAGAACGGCATTCTGCTCTCCCACGCAAATAACTGTTCCTGAAGGGCTGGAGACAGAAAAGCCTCCGCAAACAGGGATCGACGTCCGGGATGAGAGCAAGAGGCACCACTGCAGTTCCTACCCTCCTATTTTTCCCTCTTCCAATGCAAACTCTAACAGACATGTAATTCATTATCACAGGTAGTTTTATTCACCTTTAATAGGTTCATGTCACATCTTCCCTCTGGTATTCTTAGTGACTAAAGTTTGGTGGTTTTGCTCTTCTTTACAGACTTACTCCTACCTTCTCTCCTGTCATGTCTCACCCACCTTTCTTTAGGGAGAGGAAAGGTTTTTTGAATTAATATAGTTTAACAAGCAGGAAAAAAAATTAAAATGTGTAGATTATAATGCTAGATTCCTATTCATTTTTTTCTTGTACATTTGTAAGAGCTGGAGTATTATGGACCCTTTGCATAGCCTTTGAGTATTCACTGGGCAAATAACCACATGGACTCTGGCTGTTTACTTTTCACTTTCATGTTTGTGTTCCAGTTATTCTAGCAAACATGTTTACTAGCAGGAATCCCTAAGAAATCCAGCAGTTTTTCAAAGACTGTTGAGTTCCACGTTAGGGAGCTGATCATAGGAGTTAAACTTACCCTGCAGAAGTGGAATATAGAATAATATAAATATAAAAGATTCACAATAAACTGCTGGTAACTCTTCGCAGATTAAACAAATATGGGCGCAAAATAGTTGTGCAATTGCTGGAGAACAAATAATTTGGAGAAGTATGTAAGCAATGTGTGGGCAGTTTCAATAAAAGAGACTAATTAATCAAATAAGTTATTTGCTACCAAATTGCTGCCCATCCATAACACTCAAATACGCTGCTACTCTTCTAATAAAAAACTCTCATGAACACATGCCACCGCTTGGAAGAGTTTGCATGCAATTGTAGGCTTTCATAAAATTTTAACAGGACTTAAGTTAGGTCAGAGTTTCAAATATAGTGTTCTTATCATTGACCTCTAATTCCATCTACTGCGTAAACCCAAGAAGGTGAAACTAAAGAGTTATTTAAATATTACATCATTTGTCATATCTGGTCTATTCTGTGGTTCACTTCTGCCCCATTACAAAAATGATGGGGAAAACCTAGTTCTTACAATGGTATTGTTTTGATGACTAAACTATGCCTAATCTTTTTTCAGGTGTATTACAATTTGTAGGATTGTGCACATGTGTACCGTAGCCTACTTACAATGTCTATTTAAACACTTGATTACACAGCAGAACGTTTTTTTCAGTCTAATGCCTTTCTGTGCTGCAAGTTGCCTCGGCTGGTTGGAGATCCCCAGGGAGAATGTCGTTGCAGGGTGGGGGGAAACTCAGCCAATACTGAATTTTCTTAGAGCCACTTTCTGCCTCTGGTATGGGAGATGTTAGGGCTGAAATGAGCTGCAGAGTTCAGAACTATTCCATTTCAGTTTCTGAGTGAATATTTTCTGACAGCGTGCTGGACAGCAGGGAGGCACCATCCTGCATGTAGATTGCAGTCAAGGATATGCTTGCTCTAGGCTAATTTATCCACTTGGGAAAAAGAACTTAACCTATGGACAACACCACGCTGTTCTACCTAATTCCAGTATCTCAGCTAGCTTATTTAGAACTTGAACAGATACCAATGCACTACCCTGCAGGCTGCAATGTCGATGGATGCTGGAGTGTGAACCCTGAGGATCATTTTGACTGAAGCACACTTCACTGAATATCTCTGTGAAATCAGGCTGCTGGGCCACAGCAAACGTACATGGGAATGTGAGACCGGGAGTAAGACCATCTCCTTCGAAGGAGAGAATGGGGATCCCCTTGCCCATCTATGCTCGGTCCTGCATGGGACTGGGGCAGCGGGGTGGGTGGGAACCTGCTCCCCAGCCCTGTGAGCCTCTGCAACATGAAGGAGTGGGAATCGGGCAGCCAGGTCCCATGGAGTTGTGGACCACGTCCCCTCACCCCGCCGGCAAGTGGGGAAGGGGGTGCAAGGCGGCGTGCTGGAGGGCGGCTGTCTCACTATGTCCTTTCTGGAACGTGGGAAGAAAATGTCAGTCCTATCAAACTGAAGTGTAAGCGAGCCATTAGTTTCCCTTGCCTCTGGGAGCACGTAGCCAAAGAGAGCGCAAAGGATAAATAGAGGAAGGTATGTCAAGGGTCGGAGAAAAACCAAACCACTGTGATATTTATATCTTGCTGCAGTGATTTGACATTGAACCACAGAAATGGATTTCTTTATTTCTACCCTGTCTGAGGCAAGATTTTCCTTGTACTTTCATTACGGACAAATTCACCATGTGGACTTCCTTTCCCAGGCATTTTAGGAACCACCATGGTTATCTTACAACAGACTGGTGGATATTGCTTCCAAGAAGTGTGTTACGTTGGTCACTTGGGTCAAACTTGTTCTTTTTACTGCTCATGACACCGAAACCTCCATTAGTACACATCTAGCTTAATGCTTGAGAGAGGTCAGTGGATTCTGTAAGCTGACCTGTTACTTCTGTGTGTGCTTAAATCAAAGCTATAATCATTGGAGTTACTGTCGTATTAGCTTTTGAAAGTGAAGTGATCTATTTGTAATCTTCACATTACTATTTGCTGTTTCTTTCTAGCTTGATGGTTTTATTTTTATATTTTATTTATTTTTATTATTTTATATTTCCTATTCATTCATTAATTTATACAACATCTATTGCAACTATAGGTGGGAGCTATTGTTAGGTATATTGCTTTTTCTGTGAATGATCAAGCCTGGCCTCTGGGAACTGTTGGTGATGCATCCACAGGAGACAGTTTATGACAGGAACAGTCCAAGATGAAGTTTCTCTTGCATTACAAGGTGGTAGGCATGGCAGTTATGTGTTCCCTTGCCTCAAGGAGAACTAGCAGAGCAGTTACACCAAATGGCATCCCAAGGCTACTTGGCACGGGGGTTGCAGTGCCTGGAGTGGCACTGTACCCTTGACTTGGCTGCATTATTGTTTGTTGAGCCCAGCCTTGTAAATCCTATCAAGGCCATTGACTATCGTATCACCGTCGCCAATACGTTCTTGTAATATCCAGACCAATTCTGCCTAGAGACATTGATAAATTCAGCGTCACAAAGGTGATGTAAAGGCACCTTTTCACTTTCCTTCCCTAATATACTGGGCACACTCTCAGAAAACCTGAGAAACAAGGTACTTGAAAGTAGAGAGCCTGTCTGAGGAGCCCACTAAAACAATGCATTTACAGACAACCGGAGTTCTCAGCTACCGCCAGTGTATATGATTTCACTATTAACTAGCTCCCAGGTGATACCATTGACTACTTTGAAGTCAGAACTGAAAATTTAGAGCTTAGGGCTAGTGGTGCGACCCAAGAAAATTATTTTATTCTTTGCATTTTTTCCTGTTGTGTTGTCTAAGCATTGAAAGTCAGTGGGCCATCACATTGCACCTCTACTGAAGTTTCCAGATACTTGCCGTGAGCAATACTAAGTGAAATACATTGCAGAAATCTGGACTGAAATCTGCTGAAATATATTTAGCTGGCATGAACCAGAGTAATACTGTTAAACAGCATTGAAAAACTGCTGTGCATACATTAATTTCAGTTGATATGCACATTATCTCAAAAACTCCCAGTTCCAGAAAAGAAGATTACATGAAAGATTATTCAGCAGTAAAATGAACAATGATGCTTTTTCTTCTTTTGACATGCAATAAAAAGTAGATGGAACAAAGCACAAAGTCAACTAGCATTGGAAAGCTACGTACATATCCTAAATTAGTATAGGTCCCAGGCGGGTAGCATCTACGTAATGACCAGTCCCCAGACATTCAGTTGGATCCCTGGGATGTTGTTTTACTAAAGGGATTTGAACATTTCTCACTTCCAGGAGATAAGAGATACCTGCAGCTTTTGGAGAGGACAAGTCTGAATTTCCTTTTTGAAAATTACTTTTTTCGCTTAGCAGCCATCGGGTTCCTGAATTGATGTGATGACTTTTTCAGCCATTTCTGATTCATGGAGACTCTTTTTTGTCTTGGCTTTTGAAGAGAGGATGACAGGCTGAAAATGCTCCCAGATGACTGTCCTTGCATATGGTCTCTGGTCAGTGCTTAGGTTTTAATTTAATCTAGTCAAGCCTGATGCAGGAGTGCCCGTGAACATTCATGCCTTTTAAGACTGCATTCCTCATGGCTCTCCACTCTTTTTTATCCAGCTGCTGAGTTCTGTGCTCTGGCAGTTCATCACAGGGTTGGTTATCAAGATTCAAGGCTTTCCCATACACAGATTAATTTCTTTACTGGTCTTTTCTTTTCACCTTCTTTATCTATAAATCTTGGCTATTTCCTCTCAAGGTTAGGCTATTTCAGGCTATGGACTGAATACCAAGAGGTGACTCAGCTTTTGTGTTACTGGTGGAAAGGAGTTCCTTAAATCCTCCATCCATTTTTGTAGCTATCTGGGAGGAAAACGAGGGAATGAATCACATTTCCAGGGAGCGTGTGTAGAGGTGGAATGCAGTTTTGATTAACCTTCCCGTGCACACTTAAGGAGTCTTTTTCCTTTGGAGTCATATACCAAAATAGTGGCTTTATAAGCAAAATAGACTGGTCTAGTTTCTAGGGGGGGGATTTAGTTTACTGAACTTTTATTTTATTAACTAAAAATATTATTTGGATTGCAGTCTGTGGACTTAGTAATACAGTTGTGGGTGACATGCCATATCAATAAACACAGCCATACAGCAGTGCTTCCTAGCACGGTTCCATCAGTAACATTAAGCCTAATTCCAGTGCTTAACTTGGGCACACCCTCAGTAAAATTTTAGGCACCTGCCTGAAAGCAGGGGGGATGATAAGTCTGCCTATCATAGCTAAATATCTGACAAAAACAAGCAGTGAGGTAGGACTCTCAGGACATGCAGAGGACAACCTACCTGGCTTGGGCACTTTCTTTCCATAGGCAGAGGGAACTGAGGAGACTCCAAAGACCTATACGAGCTGCTTAATTTAGGTCTCTATCTGTTTGCTTGTGAGTAAAAGGGGAACCAAGAGGAAGTCTATCCACTCAATATCTCGCCAAATAGCCCTCTTTTGAAAATGATAGTGAGTGATCTAAGTGGTCCCAAGTGAGTGATCCAAACATAAGGATCTCAGGCGAAAAGATGGCATCATTTTTGCTGCTGCACCACTACTGTGATGCTAATGGGAGTCTTGACTTAATCTAGATTTTACGCTTCTTAGACATAATTAGACAGAGGTCAAGGAAGGATTTAGTCAAGGTTTAAGTGTCTATCTCCCCAAAAGTGAGTGCAACAAATTCTTAGGTTGGGCATAGTTACCAATTTTTCAGAATACATGCTTCGAGGATGCGTTAATTTAAAGATGAAGACAACTTTCAGGCTAAATCAGGAGATACCAATGAATTTAGGTATCAAAAGGCTTTAGCAGCTCTGGAGAACCTGCAGAACTCACAGACTGGGTGGCTATTTGAGACTTTATATGGGTTTTAGGTGTCAGGCTATGTGCCAGATCAGTTGGGATTACAGTAGACTTGATTTAACATCGCTTTTATTGTGGTTGTTTTGGTAGCATCTGATAACGTTACAATGTACAAAAGAATTAATAATGCTTATGAGCTAATCTTCATATATAAGAACCTGAGATCTTGTAGTTTGAACATTTTGCTCTTTATCACACTGGTGTGTGCCTATGGCAAAGCAGGGGGTTAAACTAAGTCTTAAGAGCCACAAGCTGTTGCCCAAACTAGTGAACCCTTGACCTGCAAAGGGCAGCAGGCAACTACTACTCCACTAAGATTTTTCATATACAGTTTCCCTTTTTCTTGGAATTAAAGAATGTTCCTTTATTAGTTTCTTTCTGTGTCATATTTCTGCAGCTGGACCTTCTAACATGTTACCTACATAGCTCTGAATTCTGTTTCAGGCATAAAACTGTCAGAGGCTTCTTCAGAAAATTTAGCTAGAGGGCATAAATTCCCTTCCCCTCTCATGCCCTCACCTTGAACTTGTTTTGTGTGGAGATTATAGAGTAACTAGAAATGCTACAGTAAAATAAGAAGGAGTAGGGCAGTGAAAGTTTCTTCTTATAGACAAGATGAAGATATTATAGGCTGTTCTGGGTGCTGTGTAGCTACCTTTGGCAACTATGGCTCAGTGGAATGTAAAGCCACATACCAGGAGAGCATTAATACAATAATTTAGAGGTTATTTGAACAGAGATATGAGTATGTTGATGGTGTATTCTAGTGGAAAGTCCAGAGAAATATTAATAAATGACATCTCATTGACTTTGGTATGTTATTAAGGATGTAGAACTGCTAAATGTTTGATCAGTTTTTGTTTTTTAGAAATATGGGGTGGCAGTTGAGAGATGTCTTCAATATGTGCTGGGAGGGTTGTGAGAAAGATCAAGTTCCATTCCTGAAATCAAGCATGATGTCTGTGATAGACGAAGGTGCAAATAAATGCATTCACACATGGAAAAGTACTTTGGAAAATGCTGTAGGTGGTAGAGCACAAAGATTCAATGAGCATGGAGTTGTGTTTGCTCAGATTAAGGAAATCAAATATTTCAAGACAGTTTCTAAAAATGACTTGAAAATATTAACTGCTATTACTTATATTTGTTACCCAAATCTTTGCAGACTGAAGTGTGTCCTTAGTGAAAGGTAAGATGCAGTTGCAGTGCAGTTGCAGAGCAACAAGGACTGGGAGTTGTAGTAAGAACGTCAACATTTTAAGAGTGACTACTGGGAATGATACCATAAATACCAGTTTGCAGATGAGTAAACTGAGGGGTAGACCTATTTACCACACCTGGTAAGATGAAAGAGAGGACCTGAGAGCCCTGGCTCTCAATCCAGGCTCTGTCAGCTACCAGTTTGTCTTCTAGTATGGAGAAATAACATTCTATTTTACACTATTTGCTATGCAGTAGTGAAAGAATGAATAAACAGATGTTCCTTGCAGTAGCAGAAACCAGGAAATGAAAAGTAAATTGTGATCTGTTTTGGTCTCAAATGTTTCCCAGTTCTATTAATGCAAAAAAGGTTTTACCTATTTGAGATGTGTAGAGTGATATGTAGGCAGAAGGTGCTTTATGCATGAACTTCAATTTTCATTCAGATTTTAACAATTAGCATTGAATTCTGTGTTAATTATCTAAAAGAAAAAAACCCAAAACATTCTGAGATGATGGTAGATATATGAGATCCATGACAATAGGCACATGTTGCCATAGACACAAGAGTTCAGTATGACACCGGGACACTGCTGCTTAAAGAAACCCTCTGAAGTTGTATTTCGCAGTGCCCTGAAATTATGCAATTGTGAAAAATAAGTTATAATTCTTTCACTGAAGTGGTGGTACTGTAATGTTGATTCTAAAATATCGAACAAGCTAATTCAGAGCAGAGGGCTGTCAAATAACAAAACTGATGTATCAGAAGTCCTGAGAAATGTTTAAAAGTTTTAATTATAGCAGGTGGCCAATATTTCTGAGCATTACATAGCTTAATTTTGGGTTTTAACAGGTTCAGGTATAGCTTCGGCATCTCTTCTGCATTTCTTACAAAAATCCAACTCATAAATTGGCATGAAATTCCATTATTTATAGAAAACCTAGGGCAAGAAGCAGAGAACAATGTAAAGCCAAAGTATGAAATGACAGCTTTCAGTTACAGACAGTGACAACTGGGGAGTTGCAAGCTTTTCCAGATTGTTCCAGTCTTGTGCTTTTTTTTGGTGTTGATTAGCAAAGAGATACATCTGGATTTGGGCCAGAAGGCCTGGGCTACCATCTAGCCTGACTTCCTGGCCGGAACCCCACTGAAATCAGCAGGCAGCAATCATCTGCCCATTTAGTGTATTTTGTGGTTTAGCTTCTTCTTCAAGAGCATTGTGTACAGCACCATCATCCGTTAATAAAACAGATTTCTGAACGAGTATTTAGAGAGATACATTCTTATCATTACAAAGGATAAACTTATGCATGCACATAAACACACTCTCTGCCAACCATTAAATTTAATTTTCATTACCTTATTACATCACAGGTTTTATGAAGGACCAAGAGTCATCAAAGGTGGGGAGATGAGCTACATTCCTGTGTTGGTTTGGTGGAGGATGGAAAAAAGCACTTCCTATGGTGTATGTTTATTTTTATTTATTTATTTCACTTGTTTTTCTCTTCAGACTCAGATTAAATAAAAATCAACAGCTGTATTGCATCTCTCCAGCTCACAAAAGACTAACCCAAATGCATTCTTCTATTTTCTGGACATGAGTCACCTCTTACAACAGATACTCCTATCCTCCTCCCTTGTGATAAGAGAAAAATATTTTTATAGTTCAGTTTGACTTGTCTTGCTGAGTCACTAACAAACAACTCTTAGTGGCCTTTCCTTAATTATGATTGATAAATACAACCTGGAATATCTCCTGCCCACTTGCCCTTCAAATGTACTTCCACTAGAAATCCACAGAATATTTCTATCATCTAGATGAGGATCAAACTCCCTGACTTTCTCAGTGATCATTACTAGTTCATATACATTCCATCATTTTTGCAGTGTTTATGGGAGTAAACTCCACGTAGGAACCAAATCAGGGAACCACACTGGGATTACAGATACCCAGGAACTGAGAACTTATATGGAACTGTTCAGATGACAGTATTCATCCTCGCATGATGCCCTTACACTGTATCCAATGTCCCAGTCATTGTGACTGGACAAATATTCACAAACACCTCTCAAGGCATATTTCAATATGTGGATTCTACTTTGAACGTGGTGATGAGCAGGGGATAGAAAAAGGTATTCTCAGACTGTATTATTCTGCTTTTGTAGAATAGCTAAAGTAGAGCTGCTAATCTGCCAAAAGAATACCGGGGAGCGCCAACTCTTTGTAACTGAGGTTTGCATATAAAGTCACTGGCATGGCATGTGCATTAACATTTATTTTGTACCTTAAAGAACACCAGTAAAATTATTTGAAATTAATGAGATGTTTTTTTAGTATTGGTTTTAGTAGAGGTAGATTTTTACTCAGCATAGATCATATATTGCTCTCATTTTATTTATGCTTTGGGCCAGATTCTCAAATTTTATAGGACTGTAGAACTTTGTGACCCTGTTGGAATTAAAAGGTTACTCGTATTATGATTGACAGTAGACTCTGGCTTTGTTTTCCTAAGTGATTTTATGTTGTTTTTGGTTAATGTGTGAAATGGGGCATGCTATAACTTCTTTGGGTCAAGGGGAGTGCTATTTCTAAACCTATATTTAAATAAAATATTAAGGGAAAAGAAAATTTTCCCCTCAGATAAATACAGCTCTAGTCAATTGATATTCTGCTGCCAGCATGCATGTCTCATTCAGTCTTGTCTTCCATGCAAAAGAGATATTGACCCTGTGTACTACACTGAGAATAATTTTGCATAAAGATGTAATAACAAAATGCTTATAGACAGCCCCATAGACAGAAAGATTGCCAGAGATTTTTAGCTTTTATAAATGATACAGAGAAAGCAGTGCTAAAGTCAGTTAGCTTGTGAAATATCATCAGATTATAGCAGTAATTTGCATTTTATAAGATGTTTAAAGTGAAGACAGTCTCTGAATTTATCTGATCTTCACTGCATGTGACTCAAGGGAATATTGAAGTGAGAAGAGGACATCTGTGAAAGAAATGTGCAAGGCATGGTATTTTAGAAAGAAACTTTTAACTGCTTGGAGATAATAGAACTGGTTAACTAATATCAGTGTAAAAATGTTCTTTAACTGCTGGGAAATAGTAGAATTGCATAGATACTATCAGTGTAAAAATGTTGTATTCAGATGTAACTTGTTGAAAATATTTTATATGTTGAGATAAAATTTTCAGTGATTAAAAATTGAAGTGAATAATTTTGACTTTCTAGATTAATTTTGATAATATTGAAACAATCTAGTTTGGTGCTGCCATTTATATTTGCTTTATAATATTAAACTAGTAGTACATGTTAATATTCTATATTTTATTTTTCATGTAGTCAGCATTTTTTCTTTATGGAAACAGAATTTCCAAACTGCTTAAATTGAAAAGCTCTTAAGGGTATTTTAAAATTCTGGCTTTGGGTGCCAAATTCTCCACAGCTCATCACTGAAAAGTCTGATGTCGAGAAAGAAATAATCATGCTTTGTCCACAACATTTAATCTATTTCCCTGAACTTAGAACAGCAAAACAGTGACAATAGTTTTCCAGTCAGTATGCACTGGGCATCACTACACAATGGCAAATTAAAAAAAAAATCTTTTTTTTCATGATCACATTAATTAGAGAGATGAGGTCTAACTGCTGAGATAGACCTTCTCAACAGTTTTCAGAAACACTAGGTGAAACTCTCAAAAGCAACGGTGAAATCACAGCTGCCTTGTCTGATTAGCTGGGCATGATCTAGAGGACGTAGATCTTTCCACTTGCTGCTAGGCAGTACTTTTGTTTTAGGAATCCTGTCTGAAAGAAGAAATCATTCACTTGAGTTCAGCAATTTAGAAATAAAATTTCAATTGCTGTGTAGGAGGCATAGAGGGATGTAGCAAAAAGGGGGGAGGGAAAAAGCACCAGCAGTGCTCTTCTCTTTATGGTAATATGTACGTGGAAATTAACCTCTTAATGGTTCCAAAAAGTTGATTGCGATATACATATTTACACATATAAATATATGTGTATGCGTGCACATATATATGTGTATACATTTCCCCTTTTTTAGTGGTGCCTAAGTTTTAAAACTCACTCTAGGTGCCTGGTGGAGACAAGTAAAATTGCATCACACTTGCTGTGAGATATCAACAACAGCAGAGTGATAGTTTGTAAGTGACAGAAGGTCATGAAGGATGGAACCTTCTTCTCAAGTCACTTGGTTTCCTGGATGCCCCACTTCAGCAGGGCAATGCAATTAAGAGCCATCAATGAGGTAGTAGAAAGGATAAGTGAAAGACATAGGTAATAGTGTCATTTCTGAGAAATACATACACCCTGAGAATTTTCGGTAATTAATTTGTATTTAGAAAATAGGAAACAACTCTAGAGGTACTAGTGGAAGTGCAATCATAGAATCATAGAATGGTTTGGGTTGGAAAAGGCTTTTAAAGATCATCTAGTCCAACCCCCCCACCTTGGATGGGGACATCTTCCACTAGATGAGGTTCCTCAGAGCCCCGTCCGGCCTGACCTGGAATGGTGCCAGGGATGAGGCATCTACCACCTCTCTGAGCGACCTGGGCCAGGGGTTCACCATCCTCAGTGTCAAGAATTTCTGCCTAAAATCTAGTCTGAATCTGTCCTCTTCTAGTTTAAAACCATCAGCCCTTGTCCTGTCGCAACAGGCCCTGTTAAGAAGTCTGTCCCCATCTTTCTTACCAGCCCCCTTTAGGTCCTGGCAGCTGCAGGAAGGTCTCCCCGGAGCCTTCTCTGCTCCAGGCTGAGCCCCCCCAGCTCTCCCAGCCTGTCCTCCCAGCAGAGCTGTTCCAGCCCTCGGAGCATTTCTGTGGTCTCCTCTGGCCCCGCTCCAACAGGTCCATGTCTCTCCTGTGCCGAGGGCTCCAGAGCTGGACGGCACCCTGCAGGGGGGTCTCCCCAGAGCGGGGCAGAGGGGCAGAACCCCCTCCCTCACCCTGCTGGCCACGCGGCTTTGGGGGCAGCCCAGGATGTGTTTGGCCTTCGGGGCTGCGAGCGCACATTGCCGGCTCATGTCCAGCTTTTCACCCACCAGGACAGTCATGGGAGTTTTTTGCTGACTTTATTGTTCTTATTAGGATAAGTTTCTAAAGTCTTAGTCTGGTGATTATTTTAATTATTTGGATAGTACTGCAGGAAAATGTATCTAGGTTGGCCAGGTGTCTTCAACTGTTGGGAGCCCCATGTCCCAGCTGAGACATAGATATAACATGAATCACCAGCTTTCACAGAGGTACGTTGCTGACAAGGATTTTTGTAACATTAGGTGTATAGTTATACATAACTAATATAGATGCCCGATATAAACACACTTTTCTTAGATTCCATAGACGAATTGGCAAATTGTATTCGTAAATGCTCTGATTAGCAGGGGATCATGTATATACACCTGTAAAGGTATATTATTTTGGTTTATTTGGCTCTATTTCAAAGACAATTCTCTCCACTAAGAGATTTTTCTTCTCCTTCATTTTTATAATACACTTATTTTGAATATTTTCTTTTTTAAAGAAAGAAAATACATTATTAGATTATTACATTATTAGAATAATTGCATTACCTATTTATTCTTTACTGAGCCAAATAATTTGCTTTTCACTCACAAGGCTTCTAGAAATATCTTGACTCTTGATTTGAAATCATTAAAACATAGAAAATATGCTAATTCCCTTGCAAATGGTTTTACTTGTTAATTATCCTTTGTTTTCAAACACTATGCAAGTTTGAAATAACTTTTCAAGAACTGTCTAAATTTAAACATATTTTCAAAACAAGGTATTTATCTCATTGATCAGTTTTCTAGCTGAGGTTTGTTAACATATTAAGCTAATAACTGTTATCAGTTGAATGAAGAGGAATACTTACAGCATGGCTAATGAATATCCATCATTGTACTCTCTGTTGTAAAACCTAACACTTTGCTTGTTTAATGAAAATACTGTCTATGTCGAAAGAAAAAGCCTAAACCTATGTTTTTGTGAAAGCATAGGTTACTTCCACTGTTACACAATTTTATATCATATTTCTCAATCTAACAATAGGTTCCCTCTAAATAGCTTCCTCAACTAAAATCACAGTACAAAAAATAAAATCCTAGGTCTTTTAACACATACAGATCTTTATCAAGTACAATACAAAATCAAGTTTTTCTTATTCAAATTTACAATAAGAGCTTTAACTTTTTTTTTTTCATACTAAAAGACTACAGTAATTTCCTGTATGAAAATTGCTGGAGGTTTATTTTTAAGTACTGTAATAAATGCAGTTGAACTTTGGAAGTTCATTCCTCTTTCATTCATGCTGTTACCATGGAAATATGGATTTTATGCTTAAATGAATTAGCTTAGTTCATAAATTATAGTTCATAAATTATAAAAGTAAAATGTTAATTCATAATTGGGGAGTGATGGCAAATTATGAAAAGATAGACATCATTTTCCCCAAGTTTCTTTTTCTGAAGTTTTTCAGACAATCATGGTAAATTAGTTTTGGGGGGAAAACAAGCATAGGCTTCTAATCACCTAGGCTTTTTACCTTGTCTTGAGCTCTGCATCCATCTGGGCTGGCTCACAGGCAGTGTATATGAGAAAGGCCCAACTGCCTTGTAGATTAGCTTCTATAGGAAACACCACCGACGATACTCCCTTTCTAATTTCACTCTTGGTATTCCCTCTCACAAACATGCACTTTGCATGCAAGCATATCCCTGTATACGCGTAAATATGTGTGCATCTAAACAATAGAGAATAAAAGGGAATCTGCCTCTCTACACACACTGCTATCAAGGTGACAATCTTACCCTAAAAAGGTGAAAGTATAAAACGCGCCATGCACACGTGGCAAGCTTCAGTATACATTTGCTCTTTCAACTCTTCAAAACCATAGAGTTTAGGACTTCACATTTTTCCTGCTAATTTACTCATCATTATGACCTCCCAGGAGTGGAAAATTAAAAAACACTCCACAAAGAGCAGTTTTGCCAAATTAATATCTTATTAGGATAAAAGGTGGTACCATCCTGTTGATCATCGTCTTCATCTTCACGGAAACATTCTCATAATAAGAATAAAGAAGCATCTAAAGCAAAGCTTGTATTCCTTTCATGAGTGATTTTGAAGGACAGATTAGGCAAACATTTGCCAAGAACAGTCTATGTATGGTTAATCTTCCCTCAGCAAGGAGGACTGACTAGATAATCTGCTAGGATTCCAGGTTGCCACGGCCTTTAACTTGACTGTGGGTGGACATACCTTTCCAAAGGTGTTTTGATATCATGAGACTGCAAGTCAAGAAGAAAGGCAGCTCTCCTCATACTCACGAAATGAAACGCACCTTGTGGAGACATGTTAGTCATGAATTTCAGTAAAAATGGAATATTCAGAGCTGAAAAAATCTTTACAGTTTAAACTACAAGCCTGGGTCTCTCAAGGAAGACTATAGCGAAGTCATGTCTTCTCTATCAGTTAGATAGGATGAGGTATGAAAAAATTTGATCCACACAGTACAGGTACAGCAGAATTAAAATGGGGCTTTGAGTAACTCAAAATAATTTGCGAAGCTTAAGCCAACTTTTCCTTTCTGGGCCTCTGTTCCTTGTTTTTTGTATTCTCATTTAGGGTCACAGGGAGCAATGAGGAGGCCTTTCCTGAGAAATTCGCAGTCATAGAGAAGACTCACAGGATCGGGTCATTGTTGATTTTTTTTTTTTTTTTTTTTTTGGCCATATAGTTTCTTTAAATTTGCCTATTAAAAAAGGTCATGGCTGTTTTGAAATAGGAACCTCGGCTTGGTTCATAAAATATTTTATCATAGAATCATAGAATAGTTTGGGTGGAAAGGGACCTCATGTCCAGCTTTTCATCCACCAGCACCCCCAAGTCCTTCTCAGCAGGGGTGCTTTCCATCCCTTCATCCCCCAGTCTATACTGATACTGGGGGTTGCCACGACCCAGGTGCAGGACCCTGTCCTTGGCCTTGTTGAACCTCATGAGGTTCACACAGGCCCATTCCTCAAGCTTGTCCAGGTCCCTCTGGATGGCATCCCGTCCCTCAGGTGCATCAACCGCACCACTCAGCTTGGTGTCATCTGCAAACTTGCTGAGGGTGCACTCGATCCCACTGTCTATGTCATTGATGAAGATATTAAAGACTACTGGTACCAGGATGGACCCCTGAGAAACACCACTCATCACTGATCTCCATCTGGACATTGAGCTGTTAACCACTGCCCTCTGGGTGTGACCATCCAACCAGTTCCTCATCCACCCAACAGTCCACCCATCACATCCACATCTCTCCAATTTAGAGAGGAGGATGTTGTGCGGGACTGTGTCAAAGGCCTTACAGAAGTCCAGATAGAACACAGCCATAGCTCTTCCCTTGTCTGCTGATGTAGTCACTGCATCCTAGAAGGACACCAGGCTAGTCAGGCAGGACTTGCCCTTGGTGAAGCCAGGCTGCCTGTCTCGAATCACTTCCTTGTCCTCTGTGTGCCTTCTCATAGCTTCTAGGAGGATCTCTTCCATGATCTTCCCAGGCACAGAGGTGAGCCTGATGGGTCGGAAGTTGCCAGGGTCCTCCTTGCTACCTTTTTCAAGACTGGGTGCAATATTTCCCTTTTTCCAGTCTCCAGGGACTTCACCTGACTGACAGGACTTTTCAAATATATTGGAGAGTGGCTTGGCAACTACATCAGCCAGTTCCCTCAGGACTCTGGGATGCATCTCGTCAGGCCCCATAGACCTCAGGCAGTCTCAAACCTGATCTTCTCTGACACTGGAAGGGACTTTGCTCCTCCAGTCCCTGTCTTGCAGTCCATCCCCTTGAGAGGTGTGGGAAGAGACAGCGTCAATGAAGACTGAGGCAAAGGTGTTGTTGACTACCTCAGCCTTCTCCTCATCAGTTGTTACCAGTCTGCCAGTCTTGCTCATCAAGGTGGGGTACGCTTCCTTTGACCTTCCTTTTCTGGCTGACACACCTGTAGAAGCGCTTCTTAATATTCTTTGCATCCCTTGCCAAGTTCAGCTCCAGCCACACCTTAGCCTTCCTGACCCAACCCCTACAGAACCAGGCAGCATCCCTGTACTCATCCCAGGATCCCTGTCCCTGCTTCCACTGTCTGTGCATTTCCTTCTTGCCCTTTAGTTTGCCCAGCAGGTCTCCACTCAGCCATGTCAGCCTCTTGCCTTCCTTTCCCAATTTCTTACACCTGGGGATCAAGAGCTCTTGCGCTCCATGGAATGTCCTTAAAGACCTGCCAGCTCTGTTCTGCTCCCTTGTCCCTGAGGGTAGTTTCTCAGGGTGTCTTATTGACTAACTTCTTGGAGAACTGGAAGTTTTCTTTCCTAAAATTCACATTCCGGAAGATGTATAAATTCAATATTGAGAAGGAGTATTTTCTAAGTATATTATTTTTTTTTCGTATATCTGATCAAAACCTTCCTCATTGCAACCACGGAAGACAGAAAGCAGAGACCTGGGACATAAGGAAGAAAGGTATTAAATGCTGAAAACTCAGACAATTATCTTAATAATATTGTGCAGGAAAAAGTAAGCAGAAAGTTTTCAGGTAAAACTGTGGCTGAAGTTAAATCAGCTCAGGGGAAGGTCTTTGCTGTTTAAGCCTGGGAGTAAGGAGGAATATTTGATATAGTAACTTTTGCATCAGAATGCCAGGGTGCCAGAGAGATGTTTACAATACTGGAGATGAGAGTTTGTAAATAATCTATTCAGTCTTTTTCTTTGTCTTTCTGCAAATTTTAAGATTTGCTGATCTCAAGGTACTGATTTAGTTCTTCCGTCTGTTATGTTTTACTAGACTTTGCTATAATGGAAAGCCTAAGCAAGCCTTCTTGCCAATTGCGGCTTTTGTTCCACATTCTTCTTTCTGCAGTTGTTTTCAGATACCCCATAGATTCAATCCACTCTTCATGAGTCAACATTGTACATCTAGAAACTGTAGACCCCACAGTACCCAAGACCTGTAGTCTGCATCAATACGTCATGCAACCTCCCACCCCCTGACATTGATATTTTCAGCGTAATGAACTCTTGTAGCCACGGAAAACAGCATTTTCAGGAGAAATGAAAGTCTCAGAAATGGGGGAAGGAGTAAAATCATTCCAGTTTAAAGGTCATGAGCTGAAATCAGAGGCATTTAACCAATGTAGGACGAGGGTGCTGTATAGATTGTATGTCTGCGGTGTGCAAAGACAGAGTGTGATGGAGCATGACTGTAACCATAGTGCCATGACTGCATAGGCCAGTACACTGCAAAAAGAGGGAGAATTACACCCCGGCTGATGAAACTCAGTGGTGCAGATTATCAGTGCTGATACTAATAAGGGTTGCACGGCCAGACCCTACAGATGGCTTTGCAAACCTCCACCATTACGGCCATCTCCCTGCAGGCTTCTGCTCTCCCCTCTTTTGGAGGACAGGAGTGACATTTCTCCCTCTCTCCACTCTGCGAGCAACGCACCCTCTTCTTCTTCAGTCCTTTCTCCCTCTATTTGCTCTTTTTTCTAGATACTCTCTTCTTTCCTTGTGATCATCAGAGGGGAATCACAAAATCTACCTCATTGCAGCAAGGCTTTTAAAAGCAATTTTTAATATTTAGGCAAAAATGCTTCAAGTGGTGCTTAAATGAAATGGGGCACATTGGACTGTTGTAGAGCAAACGCTGGAGAGCACTGCTTTCTTTACTGCGTTCGTAGTGCATTGCTGTTATTGTTCTCTGCTTTAAAATACCACCCTTTTGATGATGCCCGGGAAAATAAAAACCCCTTGATAATGGTTAGGCTGCTGAGGATGAAAATATTAGTCTCCGATTTCAATGTTCCTCTATAAGGCTTTCCAAGCACTGTCTGCTCTGCGCTTGTATACTGCCGTAGCACAGTGGGGGCCTTGCTCACAGCTTCAGGGTACAACGGCAAGGGGTAATTGCTACTACTACTACTATTGCTGCTACTACTGCTACCACCAGCTCCTATTGCTCTTCTACTGGGCAGTGAGGGATGCTGCAAAGTGCTGTCCCCCCTCACTCCTCCTAGCAGACTGCCCTCGGGGCCTCCTGAGATCAAGGTCTTCCAGGGCAGCACGTTCCCTCTTCTCTCTTTGAACCTCTGCAGACAACCAGGGTTCCTTCCAGGCGCTGCCGTTTGCCCTCCTGAAGGCACAGGAGGATAAAGTAACGATTAAATTTCACAGCTCAAGATAGTGGCTCCGGTGGTTTCCCTCCTCTAAGAATATAGAGGTCACAAGTTATACTTCTTTTTAGAGAAGGTCTGTAATGGAGCTTTTTTGGACTACTCTCTCTCTACTGTTTTTATACTTAACCTATTTCTTTTTAAAATGGAGTAACTTCTTTTATCTGTGGGGTTCTTCCCTATGGTCTCCTGCTTAAAGAGGCCCCGAGCACTTGAAATGTTCTGCTATTTTTGGCATGTCTGGCAGACTTGGGCGAGGTTTTTCCTCACTCATTGTTATCAACTCTATGTCAAAGACTGTAAATATCACCGATATGAGCTGCTTTTGAGTAGCTGTTAGGCATAATAAAATACTGTATGTCCTTGATGAGAATGCTCCCTTTAAAATTTGGACTGCTGCAATAAGAAGTGTTTTGGCAGAGGTGAACAAGCCCTGCAGGGATCTGCTTGTGTGTATTACCTGAAGTAGCCCCTGCTAAACGTGTTAGGCTGGTCTGCTATCAGAGTAATACCTTGTTGCCTGGTACAGAGGTTTCAATATCCCAGCAAATTCTCCGATGGCCCAGAGTTACTGCAGGAGGCATCTGCCACCTGGGTGGGAGTCTTCCCTTTTCACTCTTGCAGTGTTACGAGGGTCGAGGTCTGTAATTTCCCAGATAACTTTTCCTCTCAGACACTCAGGAGTCACGGGATGTTTTTCTGAGTGAAGGCTTTGGGACTGCATCACTTCTTGTTTTGTTAAATGAATCTGAAAGCCCTGCTGTCGTTTAGTGAGATTCTCATTTTCCCCGTGTTGAGTTTGTTTGCCTAAAACCAAAACCATTAACTTTTTAGGATCTTAAAGACGAAAGTTGTTTCAAAGACTTTGCTGACTGAAACCTTGTGTAATTCCTTTGGCAGAAAGGAGGCTTGAATTTGATTTTCATATGCAGCTACATGCTTGCCCGAGCCTTGCCTTGCTCTTCAGGACTGTGCATCTATTCATCTTTGCTTTTTGAATTGCATTTCTCCGGTGGACCAGAATTCCCCAAGATCTGTGATATTTTTTCAATGACTAAGATGCTTAATTTTAATTCTTAATGTGCTGTACTGCAAAATAAACCATGATTCCTTTCTCTTTCTATTCACTTGGAGAGTGTCAGAAAAATACATCAATTAATTCTCCCATGCTTTTGCTGAGCAACGCGCTGCTATGTTTTACCTTATATGATGGATATCGCTGCAGCCAAAGTCTGAACCATCACAACTTTGGGACATCCCAGTTTTATGAACTACAGCATCTGGACCACAATTTAATTACTAATAAAAATTGCAGTATTAGATTTAAGAACAGGGTTCATCTCCTTTGTTCTGGAAGTCACTGCTCGTGCCAAAGAAGGTTGTGATTACTAATTACTTCATTTGTATGACAGATGGAGCTGGGGATCAAATTAAGTAGCTGTCTTAGGATACATTGTAGAGCAATATCTAGCTTTAAACATGACTGCCTTTTTCGTTCCTAAAAAAAGGCACAAACAATGCCGGGCTAAAAATAGCTGTTCACTTGGAGTTGACGACAGTTTCTGAGAGCTTGTCTTTAGGAAGATGTTGGAAAAAACCCTGCTGCCTTTTCCCCTCCCCCTTTTTCCTTCTTTAAACACACATCCTCCTGTTTAAGCTTCTTCACCTCATTGCCCACAGAAAGATACCCACTGACTTTGGTAGGACTTCAGTATTTCTGCAGATTTCCAAGGGGGTTTACGTAAAGCATTATTTAAAGAAATCCCAAAAGTCACTGCAGATATTTCTATTAAGTTATGCTTATCCTACACAAATTGCTCGGTGCTGATAGAGATGAAGGTAGTAAAGCCTTTTCCACTCCTTGCCTCCCACAGTATCTGCTGCAGTGAAAAAAAAAAAAAAAGAGGCTCTTCTGATTTTGTTCCTGACGACTGCTTCATAATTCAGTATGAATACCAGTGGTTCCCGGCGCCGTGAACAAAGCGTCGAGTCTTTGACTTTGTGTCCCTGCAGTCTAGTAAATAATCAGTTAATCTGTAGCATCCCAGTGGTTGACAGGAGTGAAAGAAGTGGTTTGATCTTATTTTTCTGCTTGTGAATTAAAGCTTTGCCTTCTGGCTCGGTTCTGAGTCCCCTCCTTCTGGAAGATATTGGAGCATTTTAAATTCAGAATATGTAGTTACAAATGTGAGGTCACAGCCTTCTCCAGGATTTTTCTGCTTTCGTTTTAATTTTTCTCTGTGCTTCTAATCCCAGCGAGCAAGCAAACAGTTTGAAAACGATGTCCGGTGCCTGAGCTAGGAGCACAATGCAATTCAGGATCTTTAGAACTAGTCCGCTGCATTTTTATTAAATGAGAGTGAAGGAGTAGGTGGGACTTTTTATTTAAAAATAGCTTAGCACAGGGGACTGAACTTGCGTTTGAGGAAACGTTAATAAGCCAGCCAGCCATTGTCCTTAATCAGAGACTCTATTTGCAAGTAGAACATGTTGAAACTGTCATGATTGATGACGTTGTCGTTGTTAAAAGGGATGCTGCATCTTTAACAAGAGCAGACAGAAACAGTGCAGAATCCACAGTAAATCTGAGAACTGGAAGAGAAACCTTTCTTCATATTTCCGTGTGTAACGTTTGTAAAACCCTGAAAAGAAAAACATCAAAGCCAGGGGGGAACATAAGTAACTCGCTGCTTACATTTCAATTCCTCACCTTTCCCCTCTGGGTGAGTTCCCCCTCCTTTTTCCCCTCTGAATTTAAAATGCTGGAAGGAAAAGCAACTGAGGTCCAAGTTTCAGACGCTGAATTCTCTGCTAATTGAAATTACTGGGCATATTTCTATATATAGTCGATGAAGAGATATGTAGCTTTCACTCGGTGCCTTCAAGACATGTCTTTTTGTAGTCAGAAAACCAGGGATCAATGCATTTTCAAACTGACAGAGGGAACGGATGCTCCTTAGTAGCACATGCTCGGGATCGTGTGTGTACCGTTTGTGCAGAGCAGAGACGCTGAATACTGGTCCATATGCTCCTTGTTTACTGCAATGTTTTTTGCATGTTACTGTGCACTCCGGACTAATGTGAAGGTAAGAGGATACGAGACAACGATTTGGCAGGAATGTACATGTAAAACCAGCTGCAGAAAATGTCTACCTTGTGTTGCTGAGTACTTTGGAATTGCGAGCTGAACAGGCATCTTATTACAGGTGGTTGTGGAGGCTTTGTTTTATCGTTGTCTGTGTAGCGAAAGCGTAGAAGCATGTTTTAATTTTGCAGCTTAGCGACCTTCAGTTTTTAACCGCTTGCAGTTCAGGTTCTGGGCTTGTGTGATCTGATAAACATGTTTTGCTTCTGTCCAGGTAGGCCAGAAACAAGATGCCAAAGGCTGTTTGTGCAAGGCTACATAGCTTTATATAGGATAAGAATTCTCATACTCTAGTCCCCCAGGCACCCTCCAAGTGATGCTGCTTGCATGTTCCTTGCTGATTACTTGTCTGAAAACTGGGGGTCTCGCCGCTGTCATCTGGGTTGTTTTTTGTGCTGATTTGTTCCTAACTTGAAATGAAATGCATACAAACAAATTATAAGCAATGTCCTAAGAAATAAGCCAGGGATTATTACTGCAAAATGCTACAAATGCCAGCTGGCAGCGCGGGTCTCACAGTAGCTATTAACCAGCGTTTGTCACTCATGTCAACATTTGCTTCCTCTGTTAATTAGTGTCAGAACTTCGATAGAAGTTGCTGGATGTATTACCTTCTCTGCAAGTAGGACAATATTAGCAGACAGCATCACCGGCATTGAATTGAGCTCTAAGCCAAGCTGTGGGCCAGCTGTGGGAATCCAGTTGCATAATTTAAATGAATTACAGTCCTTAGTCAACATATTGGGGAGGTACTTTTGGCATTCTGGCTTTTTCAAGTTCAGACGAGTGTGTCTGTCCGGGAAGGAAAGCACTGGCAAAAGCTGGATAATCACGGTTAGAACCGTTTTACCTGGAGAAATAATTCTAAGGGATATTTTGCTTTCATACTGCTTTAAGCATGCCTCTGAATTAAAGTGAGTTTTCTGTATTTGCACTTGGTTTGATAATAATGAACGTCGTATTTGTTTGTCAAAATATTTTTTTGCCATTAGATTTGAAAAGTGTTTTGTATTAAAAGCTCACATTCTAAGAGTCTGCTCCTATGTATGTGGTCAAAGTCTGTACTGCTGATTGCTGTACCGAATTGCTAAGCTTTCACATTTTATTACTTTCTAATTAACTTTTGCAATTCACTTTCTGTGCCACTTCTGAGGAGGACAGTGAAAAATATATTTCCTTCAAATATGTGTATAACAAGCCAAAAAATACAAATCGAAACTTTTAATGCTGTTTGGCCTTCCTAAAATACATCCATTGTCCTTTCCTTATGCTTTCCCCATAATGTTTTGGCAGGTTAGTAAATTATACCCACATTATATGCCCTGTGTTCTATGCAGTAAATTGTCAATAAAGAAATGCTTTGAGACCTTTATTCTTTATTGCTCATTTTGTCCCCCAGCCTGCAGTACTGTGCTGAGGGTGTTTGGTTAAAGTGGATCTGTTGTTGGGAAAAGATTTCTCTGTCTAAATAAGAATAGGTACAGGGGAAACTTCAATATAAGTATTTTTGCTGTAATTTCCACAAGATACCTTATCAGTAAGTACCACAGTAACTGTTCGGAGGCCCATGGGTTTAACTTTTGAAATGTCTTTGTTTCCATTCATAAACACAGAAAAAAGTGAAAGGTTTGTGCTAGCCCAAGTCTGACGATTGTCTGGATAAGATAGTTTTAATTTGCGATAATTTCTCCAGCTGTTAAGTGTCCCTGGAATAATTGTTTGATATACAGTATCTGTTATTTACATGATTTTGTTCTAAGTATGTTATCTTCGGTTTTTCTAATTTCATCAAACTCATCCACTTTCAATGTATACATTGATCATCTGCTTACCAAGTTATACAGTGGGTACAATAACATAAAAAAAGCTGCATAAACTTTGCAAATCCCCCCAGGAGTGGCCCAAGTATGGCAGTGCCACTTGCACCTTCAGTAATTCCTGTTTTCTTTTTCTGACATTGAAAATTACTTAATAAATAGGAATTTATTGAAAGGTGCTTCCCATGCCTGGTCATTCTAAAATGTATTACATAGTGTTTCTGCAGAACTCTGTTGCTTTTAACTTGGTTGGCACTAGCATAAGCCACAGCTTTATGGGTGGCCAAAATAAATGAAATACATTATAAAACATCTGTTTTGAGTTTTGTATTTTCCCCCTTCTAAATGCGTGGAAAAATCTTAGTGGTTCTCAAATATTTTAGTCTTTAAGTCATAAGATAGAATTAAACTGTAAGTACAGGCTGTAACAGGAAATAGAATTGCTTGCCCTGGAAAGTGAAAAAGAAAAGCAATTGGGTCTGTTTCTGATGGCAGCTGCAGTTTATGGCTTTAAAGCAAGCAGATTGTTCAAGTTCAAGGTAGGACTCTCGCTTCTTGATTGCCAGTCTATCTGAAACTGCCCATGTGAACTGAGTTGGCATATGCAGACTTATAAAAAGAAAAAGAGGTCTACCCCATGCATTCTTAATCAAAGCCTATTCTTAGAGCTGACTAAAGAGTGGTACTGACCATGAGCATGTACCTGCCTATGTGAATAATTATTATTTCCCGCATGAGCAGAAACTAAGTCAGTGGTTAAAAAAGGGAGAAAGATGTCTGAGAAGTTATGAGCAAAATGTCTTTCTCTCTCAGTTTCTCTGGACCTACATTTTTGAAATGAAAGTCAGCAAAAAAATAAAAGTAAAATACGACTATTGCTTACTATCGCCTGTTTACTAGACACAGCATTATTAAAATCCTACATATTTGACCGATCTCTTTCTTGATCTCTCATGTATGCACAATTTTGTACCTCGGTGGAAGATAGCGTAAATGAGCAGAGAAATCAGGGAATTAAAATCTAAAAGCAGTGCCTCCAGGATCAGAAGTGCTCTTGTGGAAATGGGCAGTGTGCCGGGAGAAGTGAACTCCTACTACATGCAGTAGTTAAATGCGGTGCTGTATTTTCAGCACGAGTGAGTCTCAGGAGCACAGGATATTGATGGCAGGGGGCTGCCCAGTGTCAAATGTTTGTAGTTTTAATTGTGTCCACTGTGGATTGAAAATACTTTCTGTATTTATATGCAAGAGAATTTTAGAGGTTGCCATTAAAATCTTTCTGTTCTTGGCTTAGGCAAGTATTTTAAATTCCCTCAGTATTAGTAAAAGTCTTGTAAAGCTTTGGGAAACATTGCAAATATTTAGGTTCCCTAGTCTGAGCTAAGCTTGAAAAACTTTTACGGACCGGGGTCTTGCTTTTCTTAAAAGTTTGTAGGAGTTTTGCCTTCCCCTTCCCTTGAGGAACTCTTTGTGTAGTTCTGACAGATTTTGCTGTGAATCCGGGCTGCTATTTCTGGCTGGCAGCTTGAGGGTCTTACTGGAGGCACGGCTGGTGCTTCTGGGAATTTGGGTAGCAGAGACGATGTCTTTCATTTGTGCTTCAGCGTGGGATGGATGTGAGCGCTGGGCCCTCTCTCCTTGAAGGACCTCATTCTCAGCAGCAGTCGGCACTGGCTTTGGGGTCGTCAGAGCTTCAAGCAAAGGACAGGGATGTTTTTCTTACGAATTCGGATCCATACCCTTTGAAATGCCAAAGGCTTCCCAGGAGGTTCAGAGTTACTTCGGCAGGAGTTTAAGGCTGTCTTCACGTTAATGGGTGCACTTGGCACCTCACAGAACCGAGCTCCTTCCCAAACGCTGGGTTAACTAAGTGCCATTTTTGTTCTGGCTGCTAACTTCGGGTCACCGTGGTGGTGATAGAAGTTTTCTACATACAATGCCTTCCACCTCCTGTGCTACAGCTAAAACATTATGCTAGCCTGTGTCAAACAGTAACCGTGAAGTGATTTATGGCTGGAATTTTGACCTGGGTGTTGTCACTTTTTGAGGATCTTAGATGATGCAGGGGACCTGGTGGGGTAGGAATGGAACATGGCCAGGGCCCGTGGAGGATCCTAGAAGCTTCCATCCTTCAATCAGTTTAACTTTCTCTGCTCGTCCTCTTGTCCCACCTGCATTTCAAAAATACAAGTAATTATTTTAACCTAGCAGTTTCTAAATGCAACGCTGTGGATTAAGCAGTAAAGGCGGAAGAACTGTAGTAACAAATAGCAAAATGTTTCGTTGCCAAAAGTTGCAAAAAGTCACAAATGCCAACCGAGCTGCTGACTTTGGTCTACATTTTTGCATGCAGCTGTAACTCTTCCCCTCTCCCAGTATGAATTAATGATCTAGCTACGTAATTAAGTTGTGTATATCGTATATTCTGCCACCTGTACCAAGAATTGTTCTGGTCTTCCAAAGGAAGCAAGTTTATGGATCTTTCAAACTGGACCTGTATTGCCAAAATATGTTCTGCTGTAGTTTTATGGTATTCTTTGCAAATGGGGGATGAAGTCAAAAGGATTCGGATGCCCGGATGTCACAGACTTCCAGACACGGTCCTTGGTTTCTTATTCATATTTTCCTGCTTTAAATGTTCTATCAGGCACCATCCGCTAGCACCTCCCTATTAAGTGAGGAACAGTTCAGAAGTCACGGGAATGGCTTTGATATAGCATTTTAAAAGGAGTAAGCAGGAAAGATTGGTTTCTCACTTTTTCTAATGTAATTAAGAACAGATTCAGGGGTAGTTTTTATTTGAGTTTATTCCTTTTTGTAGTTCTGATTATGTCTGAGACTGCCTTACTGTACTCATAACTGCATAGTCATAATTACAATACAAGTTGCAGGTCAAAGTACGGTTCTGTTACTACTGTAGGGACACCAAGGCAAAATGTGGGTTAGTACTAGAAAACAAACGAAGTTGTTGCGGACTTTCCACCCTGAGAGGTTTGGGGACAAGGAAAAGGACAATATTATGTCGGTTGTGAATATCTAGTTGCATTTCTGTAATATATCTTGTCATCTGTTTATAAATGTTTGACTAGGCTATAAAATAAGCAAGACCTTGAACTTTATAAGGGATTTGTTTAACAACTGTTGGATCTAGCCTTGAGAGCTAACAACAGCTGAGCTGTTTGTATTGCTGTCATCCTTTTGTTAAATAAAGATGGAATTTTAGGGAAGAGATAACTCATTGCAAAAAGGGGTTAGTGATCTCTTGGACCAACTTCTACAGAGAGCTGTGTCAAAATTGTGACAGCGGTAATAACACAGAATTTCTTACTTTTGGTAGGTGTCTGTACCAAAATATATTGCTACTGCCCACTCTCATGCCTCACAGGAAGCTGAAGGTCTCATTTACAGCCCGGTTTTTGCGATCACACCAGTGATGTTAATAGCAGTTCTGGTGCACTGGAGATCTGAATCCAGTCTCTTACAGTTCAAATAGTAGTTCTGTCTGAATAAGAAGTACATTATTTGAATCCTGAAGATTGATTTTTCCACTTCTGAAATCAAACTTGGCCAGATCTGCAAACATTTAAAATACCTAAGTACGTACTTTACCAGTCCGCCCAGCTGCAAGTGCTGATTTACAATACATGGCCATAACAAGTTATTAATGAAAGTGGTAATTAGAAGAGATTAATAACACAGCAGCAGCTCCCGTTTTCTAGATATAGTAAGATTGGGACTATATTTAACCCATAGACCAGAATAATATTCCCTTAAAGGCCATTATAAATTGGTGAATAGGTACGGAGATGCTAAAATGACAAGCACAGTATAAGAAATAAAATCCACTACTAAGAAACCTTTATGAATACTGAGCAAATATGAGTATTATGCTATGGGGATAAGGGCTACTTCTCTAAAGTTAGAAAAGTTAGTCACAAAAATAGCGGATACAGAAGCTGCGTACTATTTTCTTCATTCAGAAATTTCTGCATAGATACTAGTACCAAGAAAAATGTTTCAATCCTATTTTGTGTCTCCCATTTTAATGTGGGCTCATTAGAGCTTATCTGATGAGCTATTCTTACCAGAGATATATAATTGGCCTTCTCGTTAGAGGACAATTGAAAAGATCTAGGACTGTAAACGTATTTAAATTTGTTGGGTTTTTAATATGTGCAAGTAACTAGAATATAATAGCATGTCTGTATGTGACAATTTTATGTTTACATAAAAATAATGAAAAGTTAAATGCTCTACCGTTAAATCACCGCTAATAGGTTTATCCTATGTACTAAAGATGCCAGTGTTTGTGTGATCTTAATGACATTATAGAAAAATTAGATCAACTATCCTGACAGCTGCCTACAAAATATTGAGGAATGTGCAGTGGACTCAAGCAAAAGTGAAGTGGGATTTTTTTTTTGGAAACTCCATGACTGCTGTCATCTGCATGTGGAGAAGTGCAGAAGACCATTAATTAGTGATGGATGGAATTAATAATAGCTTGCCACAATTAAAGGCTACACAACAATCTCTCATGGTTATCTTCTGTCTACACTCACTTCTAACTTCATCTGTTTCTCCTGTCCCATTTGTTCATGCTAAATTGGATGAAGATATTCTCTGTCTGTGGCTGAGTGAAGTATTGCATTTTCCAGGGCTAGTCTTCACAGCTGTGTCCTCTCTTACAGCTACTGGTTGTATATTGTACATATCCATGTATTTTGGACATGCTGAGATGTTTTGTTCCTATCCAGGGTCCCATGATTTTGGCATGGGATGAATGTATGAAATGCTTGTACCTGTTTGTGGAGGGGAAAGCCCCCATCCTCTTCCTTCCGTGATATCCTTAGAGACAGTGGGAGACAAAGAAATGGTCTTTTGGAAGTAAAGACGCAAAATAAGATTCTGAAAGAAGAATTGATATTTTTTCAGTTGTGGACACACACCAAAGAAATGAACTCTGGAACACATTCAGGCAGTCTGCATTCCACCTGTGTCCCCATGCCAAAATAATGAGTGATAGCTACAGATTAATGACTGATGCAGAAGTTACAGCATGAAAAAAACCAAGCTATTATTAAAAGCATAACCATCACTGTTTTCTCCGAGGAGGAAGAGGTGGCTGATTTTTCCCTTTGTATCTCCAGGCAGATCTGAGTGTTTGAAGTCGTATAAAGTCTCCTGATAACTGAGTAGCTTCCAGACTTCTGGAAAGACAACAAAATCCGAATCCCATAAAAACAAATCAAAGAAACCTGGGCACAAGCATTTTTTGTGTTAGTCTCACTTTCACCGAAGAGGTAAAACTCTCAAATTTCAAATAGGAATCTCTGCAAGAGAAGTAATTGGAAAGGCTTGCCTGCCTTTGAGAGCTCATAGGATCATTAAAACCTTAGAAAAGAAGGATTGACTGGACAAGTGAAACTCAGAAAAACATTTTCATCCAAGTTGCAGGACAGATGAAGAAAAATATTGTAGCTATTATTTCACACGTACTTGCAGACATTTTGGACGGGATTTTCAGCCTGCTCCAGATTTGTTTTCAAAACTTCAGTTTACATTTGCAAACAAAAATAAGTGGCCAAGTTTTCAAGTTAGGCAGAGCAATCATAATTAATCTAATCTGTCTGCACAGACTGTAAAACTACCATGAGCTGTTGGAGAAGGATACATCTCTTGACACCTGCCGTACCTTCTAGAAAAACATTCTGTTTGTCTTGAATAAAGTCTGATGAGGGAGAACCTCTCACAACCTTTACAAATGTATTGTTCCAGGCGTTAATTAGTCTGTTGGAGGCATGTGCCATGTTTCTAGACTGAATTAATATAGGCTCAGCTTCCAGCTTTTGGGTCACTTTCAGGGTTTTGTTACTTGGTTGGAGCGAGGAGCCTCCTGCAAAGAGTTGTACCCCGTGAGCAGCTCTAGGCTGTGGCGAAGGCATCACCTAATCATCTCTTTGATTAAGTAAATAAAGTGAGTTCCTGGCACCGCTTACTGCACGATTGCCTCATCTCATCCCTCTCATGACTTGTCTTTGAGCTCTCTCCAGCTTCACAGCAGGCCTCCTGATCCGTGCATGCCATGGCTGGACGCAGCCTCACAGCGGCTGCAGCCCCGTGCAGAAGTCATGAATGTCCTGGCTCCCGCTGAAGATGCCGTGTGCGTGTCCAGGGTGACGCCGGCTCCACTAGCCACACCGCTGCTCTGGGAGTTCACGTTCTGCCCCGTGTCTAGCAGGATTGCCATCTGCTTAGCAGCAGACCTCTCTGGAAAGTGCCCTTCAGGAAGAGCTGCTTGCTTTATTCCCGTAGTTAGGACTCATTGCTGTCTGTGTTAAAAAATACATGGATCTGTACCAGTGACCTGTCGCCTGCACCGTTTATGACACTACCTTTTTCCTCTCATTGCTGAGTACGGTCGGTAGCAAGTGACTGAGTTTTCTCCCAGATTGATCAGCATTTGAAAAGCATAAAGCCAGGACCAGCCCCTGAGGATCCCACTGAACACAGCTGATCAACTGTTCCATTTGTAAGTCCATTCTGAATCTTGTCAGTTAGACACTTCTTAATCCATTTAATGTGTGCCATTTTGATCTTGTTTTTAACAAAATGTCATGCAGTGCCATGTCAAATGATTTACAGACGTCTAAGTGTATTATATCAATATTGTTGCCATTGTCAGCCAAATTTATAGTCCCATCTGCAAAAAGGTAGCATGTTTGTTAGCCTGACAGGATCTGTTTTCCATTAACCTGGCATTATGCGTATTTCTTTCCTTCAGAAATTAACGTATACGTTATCAGCAACTCCATGCTAAGTGCTTTTGAAAAATTAGCCTTAACTAACACAACAGAAATTGCTAGGAATGAATCTCTCTAAACCCAGACCTTGTTTAAGTCACTATTTCGAAATCTCTCTCTGGCCGAGCACTAGGCGAAAGTCAGGAGCTCTTCACGAGTTGATCTTCTTGCAAAATAGGGATTCCCAGTTAAAATGGAAAAGTGAATAAATTGTGAGTGAAAAAGAAGCTGGTGTGGAAGAGACAGTTTCTTTTATTAGACCACCTCCGGTGGTTGAAAAACAGTGGATATGCTTCTGCATATGCAATGCCCTTTGGTCTCATATCCTTGGATTATCGTGGCTATGATAATGGCTAGCAATTCAGTGACTAGACATTATATGAAACATCATTTTATTAGAAATTAAATCATACTACAGAGTTCTTTTAGAAAAGGAAAATGTCCAGACTTTGAAAGATGGCTTCATTTTTACTAGATGACCCATGAAGTCAAGAACCTCAGTTCTTTCTGAGAAGGTGTTGGAGTGCTGATCACTACTTTCATACACTCTTCTTCCTGTGTGCTTTTGAGATATTATTAATTGCTTATGAAAACCTGCTTTTGTAATGAATCTCGTGATACATTCATACATCTCTTGTAGTCCTTGACTTCTTAAAAATAGGGACGTGAAGGCCAAATGCTGGTTTCTAGCCACATGTGTAACCGGGAAGTGAATGTAAGGCATTTTGCCTCTAAAGCAAGAAAGCAATCTAAAGAACTCAGGTGGCATGCAGCTTACTTAACTGCAGACATAACCAATATAAACATCTATATCTAGTGATTTCAGGCTCCCTTCAGTGTCAGTAGTGAGGCATTGTCTCTTCTAAGGCATGATTCATATGACCTATTTTAAATATCTACATGGGGATGAGATTAATTTTGTCCTGAAAGTGCCAGTTTCTCTCCATTTACCAGAGAGGGCTTAGGTGACTAGCTGAGATGTAGGTCTCTCTTACAGACATTTCCATCTGGTCAAATTAATCCCATCCTTCAAAGCAGCAAAGATTGGCGTTTTAAGGCTGGTCAGGCAGATTTTTCTCTCCTTTCCTTTTGCATGTAACAGAAGGAAGACATAAAAATGTGGGGAGGAGGAGCAAGCTGTTGTGAAGGGTCAGCCAAGATGCCCTGGAGATGAGGCAAGAGCAAGAGCTTGCGGGACTATGAGATCATCTGATTTGTTTTCCTTTGTTTTTGTCTTGGTTCTTGCTTCTAAATTACTTAATTAATATACAAAAAATAAGCAGTGAGTAATTGAACTGAGCTGTTTGCAGTATGTTTCCCTCTTGCCCAGCTGGTAGATCAGCCCATTATTTCAATGAGGTTCAGTTGTTATATTTTGTTTTAGTTGCTTTAAATTTTTGAGAGAAAAAAT
>NW_010516727.1:0-389 GCF_000687285.1 Phaethon lepturus
ATGGAGATTCTCCTTCACCCTCCTTTTGTTGTTAATGTATTTATAAACACTTTTTTCTTGTCTTTTACTGCAGTAGCCAAATTAAGTTTTAGTTTGGCTTTGGTCCTTCTAATATTCTCCCTGCATATCCTCACAACATCTTTGTAGTCCTCCTGAGTTGCCTGCCCCTTCTTCCAAAGGTCATAAACTGTCTTTATTTTTTCCCTGAGTTCCAGCCAAAGCTCTTTGTTCAGCCAGGCCAGTCTTCTTCCCCGCTGGCTCGTCTTTTGGCACATAGAGACGGCCTGTTCCTGCATCTTTAAGATCTCCTTCTTGAAGAATGTCCAGCCTTCCTGGACTCCTTTGTCCTTCAAGAGTCCTTTATCCTGAAGGACTGCCTCCCAAGTGCC
>NW_010516727.1:976-5567 GCF_000687285.1 Phaethon lepturus
TAGACAGTCAAAACATTCCCTAACATACGGGGCTACCCCACCACCTCTCCTTCCTTGCTTTTTCCTTCTGAAGAGTTTATAGCCATCCATTGCAGCACTCCAGCTGTGTGAGTTATCCCACCATGTTTCTGTGATTGCAATTACATTGTAGTTTTCCAGCTGCAAAATGGCTTTCTACTCCTCCTGTTTGTTGCCCGTGCTGCATGATTGATGTAGTGTCGGAGAAGAGTCAGAGATCACTCAGGCAGATCTGGTCAGTCAGTACTCTAATATTTACTACATTTAAAGTTAGTATGGGATACAAAGCTTTTCGCATAAGCTTACTATATCTATCTTAAATGTTACACATACAAAAAATGTCACCTATCAACCAATTGATGTCTAGTATCAGGTAAGGGATCTCTCAGCCTCAAGGTGTTGTCCCAAAACGGGGTTCTTTACCCGGTGTGCAAAGAGCTGGTAACACAAAGAATCGAGATAGTTATTTATTTCATGTCTGTGCAGAGATGGGTGCTAGGTGGTAACTCCACAATGCTAGCACACCTTGGTTAACACATGGAAAGTATTTATACACTTTGAGCAACAGTTATCAGTACTTTTGCAGGTTTGCTTAGTCATCCTTGTTCCTGCTGGTTCTCACAAGCTTCATCTCCACTTAAAGTCACAGCATCCTCCTTTTTTACTGCGCATGCTCAGTGAGGAAGGGACTTCTGTGGGTAGGGGGCTTTCCCCCCCCTACCCGAGGGCGGGTTTTTTACTATGTTACTTTGGATAGTTCACTTAAAGCTCAGTAGCTGTGTTCCCTTTGTGGATATCTTATTCCTTCCCTCAGGGTTTTGCCTCGTTAAATATTCACAGAGGCTAAACAATACCCTTAGCTTCATTCCTTGCATACCTTCAACAGATCCCCCCTTTGAGACTTAGAAATAATTCATATTTCAAATAAGTCTCACTTAGATCCTTTCATTCTAAAATCTCCATCCTTGGGAGGCTTCAAGATTTTCCAAAACTGCTCTTTGGTTCCTTCCCATTGCCATATGTCTTTTTGGAATTTTTCTCTGTCCTTTATAGGGAGACTTTCAGGTCTGAGGAGTTTTTCTTCCTCTGTCATGAGCATACATACCCTGGGTGATTGCATTAGAGCTATTTCCTTCATCATGAGCCAAACTTTAAAGTACAATATGATTATAAGCAATACACATAAACATGTTAGTGATTAGAAGATCACAACGGGATGTAGCATGAGATTAAGAATGCCTGTTGCTGTGGGTGACCATCCGAGGAGGGCTTCCTACCATTTATGTTCTCCATCTTTCTTCATTCGTTCCAAAACACGATGTCTCTCTTCTGCATCATGGTGAATGGTCCTTTGTCCATCGTCTTGGGCACATTCCAGCAACTGACATAGATCGTTATGTTGTAAAAGTTTTTTTTTACCAATGTGAGATTCATCTCAATGGGAGTAGGCAATAGATTTTTAACTAAACTAAAGTATAATTGTATTGTAACAGCTGATAAGACGTAACAGGAGCTGAATAGTTGAAATCATATCCTTTAATCTTAATAAAGTTACAAACACAAGTATTCAAGTGATTACTTATACCAACCGTGATATTATCCACGACTAAAAAATTACAAAGAGTTCCTGTACATACACATCCCTTCCCAACATATATAAGTACAGTTCCAGGGGTCTCTTCTGGATGTATCTCAAAGTGATAAACATTTTGCTCAGCATCAAGGCAAATGTCCTGAGCTTTAATGGCGTTACTTCCCTGTTGTTCCCGTACTACTCATGCATCAATTTCAACAGTCTGCCATTTGTTATTAGTCCTTTGGGCCCATACTCTATACTCTGATGGATAGAGTACAGTCCTGTTATGATTTAATCCTAACACAATGATCGGGTAGATGGTTTTTACTGATGCATTATGTATGGTTAAAACAAAAGCCGTGGCTTTATTAATAACAGGATCATAAGTGAAATTAACTAGATAGATACCACCATGTTTGGAATTTTCTTTCAAATTTGGTTGCGTTTTCCCAGATTATTTTCCAAATTTCAGTGGGTAAGGTGCCATCTTAATTTGCATTGATCTATTCATTTGAGGGACCATGATGGGTTAAATATCACTTGCTGTCATCCTACATATCTGACTGCATATAAGTCCAATTTCAGAGATCAATGGGTATTAGTTTGGGTGGTTGTATAAGTAATCGGGTAGGAAAAAGATCAATAGGTAGTCGGGTAACTGTTGGAGTAGTATGAAGTTTAGGAACAGGTGTTAGCATGATCTTTAAAGACAGGCCATTTCCATTATCTTTCCCTGTATCTACCCATAAGCAAACTACTGTCACAGTTGTGTAATTGAAAAAGAAGCTAATGTTACAGTAGGGGCTTGAAAAACAGCTTTCCCTTTCCTTGGATTGAGTTTGATTTGTCATTTTGATGACTATGGAAGTATGTCGCTTTAGATAGTCTGTCACATTACATTCAACAGGGATTCTATCACCTGGCTGGTGTAACAGAAATAAGGTGCTTATTTGTTTCTGTCATTATATGATTACCTGTTATTGTCAATGTAAGATTCTGTGTTGGCTTTCCCATTATTCCTGTGTTTCCATCAACTCTGATCACATATGGTATAGGGTGTCTGATTAGCAGTGAAAGCAAGAGTATCTTCATTAATATTCTTATTGTCATTGTGATTTAGTTTGAAAAGCTCAGTGTTACCATAAACCATATTATAACTATAAACAGTTCATTAGCCCATAGAGTTTTTAGAAAGTCTTAGCTTTAGCGCTCCCGTTGGTACAGATGTCCACTGTTCCTCTGGTGGAGCTCCCTTCACTCTCATGTAGTGGATCCAGGAGCTTATCCCTTCCACTTTTCTTTTAGTGGTTCATCCTTCCAGGTCTGGATGTAAAACCAGATCTCTGGGCTTGAAGCTATGTACTGGTGAGTCCAGAGGATGCGGAGCCCGCTGGTTGAGATACCTATGTAAAGAACATAATACCCGCAAGAGAGATAACAAATAATCCTTCAATATTCCTTCACCTTTAATGCGTATCTGATCACTCCAGCTACCCACCTCGTTGATGGGGTATGGTTCTCCATATAGTATTTCAAAGGGGCTTATCCCTTCTCTCACTCATGGAGTGATCGTAATCCTCATCAGGGCATCATCAGGGCAATTGGTAGGATATCTACCCATTTAAGCTGGGTTCCTTGACATAATTTAGAAATTTGTCTTTTAAGGGTCTGATTCCTTCTTTCTACCTTCCTACTAGCCTGTGGTCTCCAAGGGGTATGTAGATCCCATTTCAGTTGGAGGAATCTCAACACTCCTTGGATTATTTCTGAAATAAAATGAGGTCCATTGTCAGAGGGTAAGACCTCAGGATTCCAAATTGGGGAATTATTTATTTTAATAAAATTTTAACGACTTCCCTGTCTTGATTGTTGCAGCAAGGGAACGCTTCAGACTACCCAGAGAATGTGTCTACCAAAAAAAGTAGATATTTATATTGCCCACACTTTGGTAACTCGGAGAAATCTGTTTGCCAGTGCTCCCTGGGGGCTATTCCCTCTTTTTACTTCACCCATTGGCAGCTTTCTTAAAATCTTAGGGTTGTTTGTGCAGTAGGTCTGACACCTTTTTATTGTTAGGTCCACACTTGATTACATTTTTGGCCTTATAGCATATCTCTTAACACTGCTGATCATAGTGTCAGCTCCCAGCTGAATTTCTTCATGTAGTTTCTTGAGGAGAGGTTCCATCATTTTGGCTGTAGTAAGAACTTGCTGATTCAGGGTTACCCACCATCCTTCTGTATCATCTCTTGAACATTTTGGTATTTCCACCAGTTGATTCTCCTTTTCTGCTACGCATTGTAACAGAGTTACACTATCATTCTCGCCCCGCCATTGTTCTAAGTCTTTTGCCAACATGTTACCAAACGGAGTAAGGCTGTTTTTAAATCCCTGGGGGAGCACAGGACACAACTGCACCTTTCTTCCCATCGTGGGGTTTTCCCATTTGAAGGCAAAGATTATTTGGCTTTGTTCATCCACTGGGATACAAAAGAAAGCATCTTTTAATTCCAAAACGGTAAAATAGGCATTTGTTTCAGGTACCAAAGTTAGTAAGCTAGAGGTTTGGTACAGTGGGGTGTATGTCCATGGTTATTTGATTTGTTGCCCTTAAGTCTTGTACTAGTCTTCAGCACAAGTCGTCTTTACTGGTAAAATAGGAGTATTAAATTTAGATTGACATTCTCTAAGCAGTCTGTATTGCATAAAAGTATTTGTCAAGGGCTCCAGGCCCTTGCGTGCTTCCAATCTAATAGGGTACAGATTTACCCTTGCCAGCTTTGCCCCCGGCTTTAGTTCTATTGTAATCCGAGTTACATTTTTCGCTTTACCTGGTTTCTTTGAGGCCCATGCCAAAGGAATTACTGCATTCAATATCGTGTCCGGGATGTTGTTTCCATCGGGGTTTTATCTGTCAGTAGGCAGATTTGTGCCTTCCGTGCTGTTTCGGGTAGGATGTGAAGCTTTACAGAGTTCTCAGAAAAAGTTACTTGTGCA
>NW_010516728.1:0-8441 GCF_000687285.1 Phaethon lepturus
CAACCTAGTGATTCTGTGATTCTGTGTTGGCCGAGGTGAATCCAAAGGTGAAGTCTTCTGGATCCTCTCTGAATTCTTCTCTGAAGCGTCTGTGAGGAAGAAGATATAGAAGGCGAAAATTGATTTATGAAATTTGAAAGACTGCAAAATTTTGAAAACAGTACAAAAATGGGGAAGACAAAGATATAGCATGGGTTATGTTTGGAAAGAAAACATTGAGGATCTTGATGAAGGCTATTCTGATATCAGTAAATAGCTTATACAGTTTATGTAGGGCAGATGTGGAGGTCTGCAGGGAGATGTTATAAATGGTGTAGTTTCTGCTTGTATTTTGAGTAATGTAGATTCAAATATTAAAGGGTTGGGTTTTTTTCTATGAGGTTGAGGGGTGGTTGTTTTTCAGAGTGTTCTTCTGCCGTTCTGCTGAGACCATGTCTGACAGAAGAGATGACATGGGCAGCAGCATGCCAGAAGCTCTATGGTCACCAAAGCTGGAGACAGGAGTAAGGAAAGAGGGGAGAGCAGATGTGGAGGCCCTGGGTTATTGCTAGGAATGGGTTGATTTTGGGGGCGGTGGGGACAAATGAAGGGGATGTTGGGGAGCAGTAGAGGCAGGCTGGCCCATAAGGGGAGCTAAGCTGGGATGTTGGCATGGGGGTATGAGTTAGGATCATGTCTGGAGGTGATGTTCAGGGTCAGCCTCCATCTGGTGGTCCCCTGGGAAGGCTACGGTGATGAGGCAGGTTCAAGGCCAAGCCAGGGAGTCATTTCTGTGGGTGAGGATCGGGCTGAGGATCAGGGAGGTGGGAGATGGGGCGCTGAAAAGTGCCACGTAGATATCACGGGGGCCAGGGGTGAGCAGCTGCCAAGGCAGGAGGGTCAGGACCTCCCTGCTGTCCTTCTCCACCACAGCTCTTTGCCACAAAGGGGCTGATCTCCGACTTGCCCAGCACATTGTACGGCAGAGGTGACAAAACCAGGTATTTTACTCAGAAATGTTGACATACTAATAGCTGTCCATTATTCAAGTCATCTGGTGTGTGAGCTCATATGTGCTGGAGACCAAATTAAAGCTCAGCAGTTAGAGGAATTGTGGTGGCATGAATGGTGCACATCAGGTCACAGAAGGACTTGGTGAGAACCAAGGAGCATCCATGTTGGGTTGCTTTATACGGCACTTTCAGAGGGAAAGACAGTATTAATACTTAGGCAGGAAATTTGTAGATGATAATTAGCAGGTGGTATGATAGCAAATACTGCAATTTCATTTCAAATGGTTAAGAAGAGGGAAATATTTAACTAAGTAAAAAAGGAAACAGAATCCAGAATCTTGATTATGAAAGGAAAAAAAAATTTTTCTTTTAAATATATGAAGCTGCTTGTTCCCTCCAAAGAAAAGCATAGGAACAAGGATGAGATGGGAAAAAGATGCTCATAAACAGAAGTAAATTCTAAAAGGCTTGGATGATACGAATACATTCCAAGCAGAGGAGATCATTAGGCATAGCAAAAGGCAGCACTAGAAATAGGATTAAAATGCAGCAAGAAAAGAGAAAGTTCCGAATCACTGTCAGGAAAAGCTTAAAAATAAAATAAGACAATAAAACGTTAGCTAGTGTTACAATTTCCCACTGTAACAATTATGAGGATCCCATTGCTTGGAACCTCTAAAATAGAATGGACAACCATTTATTTGTGATATTCTAGGGGGATTTTTTTTGAGTACTTCTCCTTTTAAGGGAATTTTAATCAAGTGTTTCCTTGTGGCTCTTGGTTATATAAAGATTGCCCAGGGAAATACAACTTTGGATAGAATTAGTACACTAATCTCTTGGGTCTCTCAAGAAATGTGTGAAGTGTGGCTGATTTATTTAGGATGTGAAAACTATATACTGAGTTTTATATACTGTGTTTTCCTCTCTACATTTTAATGTTAGAGCATACAGTTCTGAGACAAGCTCAGTTTTCCAGAAAGGTGCGTGAATTTGCACCGATTGATGAATTTACTTTACCTGTTAATAAATACGCTGTGGAAAAAAGACATCAACAGATTTTTGAGTGCTATGTGTAAACTTTTCAGAGACTAAAATAACGCTTCAACAAAAGAGGACACCATAATCATGTATGGTATATGTATGTATAATCGAAATGAGATTCACTGTGGAATGCTGAATCTTGCATTTCAGATATGTGGGTCAATATGACCAAGTGTGTAAATCTGGATAGTATGTCTCTGTATTTTGGTATAGGAAGGATTAATTGAGTCTGCTGTACATAGACATCTGACAAAAATACGTTTGATTGTGATATGCTCAAGGAGCATGCTATGTCTGCAGCCCTTTTGGAAGGTTTTCTTGTTTTTTTTTCAGTTTGAGAATGCAAAACTAAGTGGAGTACTGCTTAAAGCTGCAACCATTATAAAATTATAAAATCGTTATAAAAAAAAATCTGTATTGCTCAGACGGTAGTTTCAGCTGTGTAAATTAAGCCCTGAAAACTTTCTGCAAACTGACCAGAAGGACTGTGATGATCTAGTCTGACTTCCTAATTATGTGCATGTAAAAATGCATCCTGTTGTTCCTTTTTTCAAATCCTTTCTTTCTGCTAGAACATTTGGTTCAGGAAGATGTTCATTTGTACTTAAGTCTTTACATAATGGAGAGTCTCATACATAGCTTGATGAGCAAAAGCTAGTGGTGTACTAAGAATTTTCATTTTAGTGTATTGGATAGACTGCTGATGTTGTATAATGCTGTAGCAATCACAGCTCTTGCATGTAAGGAGAACGAGATTTGTGGGGGAAAATTAATACCTTCTGTTAGATGGGTCTGTATGATTGGGGAGGAGGAGAAAGGGGAGGGAGTTTCAAGCGTGTGAGATATTCAAGTCCAAGGTTTTGGCAGTGGTGAGAGCTGCAGGGGTGGCTTCTGTGAGAAGCTGCTAGAAGCTTCCCCCATGTCTTACTAAGCCAATGCAGCTGGCTCCAAGACAGACCTGCCGCTGGCCGAGGCCGAGCCCGAGCCCATCAGTGACGCTGGTAGCACCTCTAGGGTAACGGAGTTAAGAAGAGGGGGGAAAAAAAGGCACAATGGCAACTTCAGACAGAAGAGAGGAGTGAGACTATGTGAGAGAAGCAGCTCTGCGGACCCTCAGGTCAGAGTAGAAGGAGGGGCAGGAGGGTTCCAGGTGCCGGAGCAGAGATTCCCTGGCAGCCCCTGGGGAAGCCCATGGTGAGGCCGGCTGTGCCCCGGCAGCCATGGAGCTCCACAGGGGCGCCGATCTCCACCTGCAGCCCGGGGAGGACCCCACGCCGGAGCAGGGGGATGCAGGAAGGAGGCCATGACCCCATGGGAAGCCCATGCTGGAGCAGGCTCCAGGCAGGACTTGTGGCCCCATGGGGGACCCAGGCTGGAGCAGTTCGTGAAGAGCTGCAGCCTGTGGGAAGGACTCACATTGGAGAAGTTGATGGAGGAGGACTCCACATTGGAGCAGGGGAGGAATGTGAGGAGTCCTGCCCCTGAGGAGGAAGGAGCGGCAGAGACAACATGTGATGAACTGACCACAACCCCCATTCCCTGTCCCGCTGTGCCACTGGAGGGGGAGGAGGTGGAGAATTCAGGAGTAAAGTTAAGCCTGGGAAGAAGACGGGTGTGGGGAAGGTATTTTTCAGATTTCATTTTGATTCTCATTGTCCTACTCTGATTTGATTGGTAATAAACTAATTTCCCCAAGTTGAGTCTGTTTTTCCCCATGACAGTAACTGTTGAGTGATCTCCCTGTCCTTATCTTGACCCATGAGCCTTTCATTATGTTTTCTTTCCCCTGTCCAGCTGAGGAGGGGAGCAACTTTGGTGGGCATCTGGTATCCAGCCAGGGTTAGCCCACTACAGGGGGACATGATAAAGCTTTTACTTACCTATTGCATATTTCTCTGGTAGAATTTTACAATGCAACACAAAACTAAACTTTCTTGGGTTCTTCACTACTGCAATCCTCTAGGTTTATGAAAATTCATTCCCAGAGATGGGGATGGGAAGTCAGAGATGGAGCACTTTCATGAGAATTGCTCTCTTTGCTGTTAAGGAAATATTTGTGTGAGTTGGTTGCCATGTGCAGTTGCTTAGTTTCATCCCTGTGGTTTTCATGAGATCATCTGCTGTGCTGGTTCAAAATCATATTATGTGCTGAAAAATAAATGTATTCAGGGATTTGGATGTGTCTGTCACAGAGGATGTTTATTGTGATGGTTATGCAGATGTTTATATTTATTGTTCAGATAGTGTCTAGATGTTGTTTGTGATAAACAGATTCCTGAGGCTCCCCAAAAAGTAGGAGATGGAAATGTTTGAAGGCTTGTCTTGAGAGGCTGGGGAGGGATTTCAAAGTAGAAATTTTTCCTACTACAGGATTCCAAAGTAGGAGAGTATGTGATAAATGAAGTGTACAAGGTGAGATGATACCTGGACAGCTCATTCAAAGCTGCAGTCTCTCACAGTGGTGGTGTCCTTGCCAGACAAAACTGAAGGTCACTTGGGTTAGCACACTAGTTTTTGTTTTTTCCTATGGTCCTTGATATTATAGCTTTTTGAGCATCCTAGTTCTACCATACCATCAATAAATTGGGTTGTGTGTGGTCATGTGTAAACTATGTGTGTCTGTATGATGTGACAACATAACTGTTAATGACCTTACAGGCCATGCTTTACTGCTGTTTTTTTAGGTTCTTCTGTTTGTTAATTGGATAAGAAAAACAGTCCATCTAGCCAGCTACGCTATTTCTGACAGAGGCCTTAATCAGATGCCTAGGCAAAGATTGAAAATGGAGCAAGTATACGTGGCAATTCCCGTAATTATATTAATCTCGGGAATTTCTGGTACCATATGGGGGGAGTGGGGGTTGTATTTATTGTGCAGCATTTCTCTGCATATAATCTGCAGTAGATTTCTCTTCCATAAACTTGTCTAGTCTCCCAAGATGATTTTTGGTACCTACAATGTATTTTGGCAAGGTGTTGATAGATGTCTGTTATCCACTGATCTTCTTAAATTCTCTTCTCTTGACATTAATTTGTTAGTTGGAGTTGAAGGCATGTAGTTAATGAGAGAGTTTTTAAGTCTGAATTTATTGCCCTTAACATGAAGAGTGATTCAGTGATGTGGACTGTCTGCTCCTATCTAGTTCTAGGGAAGCCAGAAAACTTTAGTTCAAAATAACCATTTGTGCTGCAGTTTATGTATTGTCAATTTATATTTCCAATCTCCATTAAGAAAGGGTATTTTTATGTTTCTTTTGGGATGATGAACTGGGGCGGGGTGTGGGTGGGTTGGCCAAAAGATGGTGATGTGTAAGTATAGTAATCAAGTGTACGACTTGATCTTAAAGGTCTTTTCCAACCTAAATGCTTCCATAGATTGGCTTGGAAAATAGAACTGAATGCAGCCTTGGCACATTCTCAGATGACATCAAATTGAGAGGAGCACTTGATAGCGGAAGGGCAGGGAGGCTCCTCGGGACTCCTGACTTCCTGGACAAATGAGTCAACAAAAATCTCCAGACATTTGGCACAGAGGAAAGCCAAGCACACTTTCAAGACAGAGCCCCATGCGTCTTTACAGGCAAGGGACTGACTGGCTGGGTCTTCTGCAGCAAAAGACCTGAGGATCCTGATGGAGAGCAGGTAGAGTGTGAGTTGGGGGAATGAAGGCTGGCTGTGTGTTTGGCTGCATTAGCAGGAAGTGCAGCTAGCCGGTCAAGGGAAGTATGTTTATTTTCTGCTTGAGCCTGGTGTGGCCACATCTGGAATACTCTCTACATTTTGGGGTCTCCAAGTAGAAGAGTGGTATCAACAAACTGGAAGTCCATCGAGTCCCCTCAGATGCTTAGAGAGATGGAAGACATGAAGATGGAAGACATGATTCACAAGGAGGAGTGGAAAGGTCTGGGTTGGTGTAGTCTGGAGAAGGTTAAGCGGTTAACTGTCTTATAGTCCTTAAGGGGGACAAGGCTATAAAGAAGCTGGAGCCAGACTCTTTCTAGAGGTGCACAAGAAAAGAACAGGAAGGAATAGTCACAAGCCACAACGTGGAACTTCTGACTAGATATTGGGGGGAGCGGGTGCGAACTTTAGAAAAAGCATCAGAGCAGGTTACATAGAGAATCCACCGTATTTTCATCCTTGGTGATACATGAGATAAGCTTCACATATGTGAAGCTTGTCTGGACAAGGTCCGGAACAGCATGATGTGTCTTTAGAGCTACCCTTGCTTTGAGAAGGAGGTTTGACTAGATGAATTCTAGAGGCCCCATCCATCCTAAATTTCTCTGTTTCACAGGCCTCACAGAGAAGGTAGATGAAGTATGGACACAATTCCGCTTATTAATGAAACTAGGTACACTTTCGTGGAACATATTTTGTAAAATTACCTGGTTTTGTGAAACATTTTTTTTTAATGTTATCAGAATCTGGAATAAAATGGATACTTCGTTCTGAATTTTATTCCGACTTTTATTGTTATCCTTTCTCTTCCTTTAATTTAAGCCAGACTAGGCCTGAAACATGTTTCCACAGAGTGTGATGGGCATATAACTTGTATTTACCAGGTGCCTAACAGAAAGCACAGTCTCTTAGCTTTGCTTGCATTTCCATCACTGAGAAGAATAATTTGGGTTTCTTTTTAATTCCATTTTTCAGATATGGGAAAATCTTGTTATCTGTGAAACCTCCACACGTTTGGTTTTTTTCTTAGAACTAATAGAAAAGTGCATGCAGAAGTGTCCTGGTTTCAGCAGATTAAACCACAACAAGAAGTTATGTGTGTGGGGAAAAAGCTGACATTCAACCCAAACTATTCTATAATTTGCACAACCAAGGAAGGGTTGTATGATCACAGTGTCTCCTTAGAAAGTGGGCTAAAAGAGAACATCAGTGTCGGCCTTGGAATGATGAGACTAGGTTCAAGGAACATGTATTTTGCTGATGCTTCTGTTAGTTCAAGCAGCTCTGCTGTAGCCTCCTCAGCTACACTTAAAGATCTTTGCTGGCAAAATGTCTTTGTGTAAGGTTGTTGGCAAACAAAGCTCTTCAGTGCAATGCTTTTGAGGTATGAAAAAGCTGTTTCTGGTAGCTTAATTTATATGTGGAGAAGTTTTGCAACATGAGAAATCTGCTTTATTGGAGTAAGTGGTTGTTCTGACAGTCAGGTCTGGGGGTGCAAAGTTGACATGGGGTGGAAAAGATGAAGAAGATGCAGAGGAGGAAGACAGGAGCTGTGCTCTAGGAAGTGATGCAAATCCATTTGGTCCAGCACAGTTTGAACTACTGATGTACACTGTGAGTCAGAGCTGTCTGTCTAGCTACATGTTAGCAGCAATTACCTCTAAGACTTCCCTCAGTTTTTGCTTCTGGAAAGGCACTGGTAGCTGAGGTTCCCAGCATGGGCAAGGATCACTGTGTGCATCTCTGCTAGGCATAATTTTCATGGTCACCCGCATGAGCTGTCATCAGCTTTCTTGGCTGGAAGTTTGCTTGCGTAGCTTTCAGGCATGACTGCTCTCCTTGTGGCTCTGGCAACCTCAAGGAAGTAAAGCCGCAGTGCCACTGTGCACTCTGCATGGGAGGAGCCCCCAAACAGTGGTGGCACAAGGGATAGCAAAAGATAGCTGGCCTAGCTGTAGCGTGTCTATGCTGACACTCAAGACTGAGAGGAGATCAAGGAAGTCTGCTGCACAGAAGAAACAAATACAATGATAGAAATTCTACAGCAAATTTTGGATAATAGGAGCAGGTACAAAGAAAATGATGGCAACTGCACCGACAACCTCATCTCGGAGGATATAGCTTTTATTGGGGTGTAATATTTACTGCATTTAGGACACGTAGCAGATCCTTTCTTGCCCAGTGTGGCGTAGTCTGTAAAGGATTGACAATTTTTTTCAACAATAAAGAAAACTACCATTGCTATGAGGGACTTCCAAGAAGTTAATTTTTTCTGCATTTCTTTCTCTTTTCATTCTTCTGTCCAAAAATTAGGGAAGTCTGATGTCCTTCCACCTCCAAATATTTGTTCCTCTTCATTATCAAAATACTTATTTTTCTTTTCCTCTCAGGTTGTTGTGGTTTAACCCCAGCTGGCAACTAAGCACTACACAGCCACTCACTCACTCCCCCCTGCAGCACGATGGGGGAAAGAGAATTGGAAAGGTAAATGTGAGAAAACTCGTGGGTTGAGATAAGAACAGTTTAATAATTGAAAGAAAATATTATTATAATAATGATGATGATAATAATAATATAATGAAAAGGAAAATAACAGAGAGAGAGAAATAAAACCCAGAAAAGACAAGTGATGCAAATGAAAACAATTGCTCACCACCAACCAGTGAGCAGTCACCACCCAGCCAGTCCCCAAGCAGTGCCCCCCCCCCCCACCCTCCCCCCAGG
>NW_010516728.1:8472-12980 GCF_000687285.1 Phaethon lepturus
CATGACATCATATGGTCTGGAATATCCCTTTGGTCAGTTGGGGTCAGCTGTCCCAGCTGTGTCCCCTCCCAACTTCTTGTGCACCCCAGCCTACTCGCTGGTGGGGTGGTGTGAGGAGCAGACAAGGCCTTGACTCTGTGTAAGCACTGCTCAGCAGTAACGAAAACATCCCTGAATTATCAACACTGTTTTCAGCACAAATCCAAGACGCAGCCCCATACGAGCTACTATGAAGAAAATTAACTCTGTCCCAGCCAAAACCAGCACACAGGTGGCCAGTCTGACCTTTTTGGAAGCTGTCTTCAGTTCTGTATTTTGGTGATCAGTGTGGTACGCTTGAATTCCTTCCCATGAATCAGACTTTGCCTTTGCTCGCTGCCTGTGATTTTTGTCCCATCCCCTCTACTCCCTGAAGAAAAGCAACTGCCAAACCCTCTGTACCTTGTGAAATACTTTAGTCCTGTCAAAGAATCTCCAATGTGCTGCTTTAGACAATGAAAATATTAAAAGTTTCAGAGCTAATGGTGCAGAAAATATTTACAATGAAATATTCTGTAAGTGGAATTGAATGACCAGTACATTTTTGGTAATGTTTCTGTTTTTTAAACAAGTGGCAGACCAACGAGAGGTAAATGCCATGTTGTGCTTGTTTGATCATAAAGAATGATAATTTTGTTTGGTAAATGTATTAGCTGATTTTGGAAATCTTAATATTTGATTCTATGAGGCGATGAGTTGTTGCACAATGAGTACATACACAGTGTAGTCTGTGCTGAGTGATAGGAAACAGAATCCTTACAGACACTCTTTTACTTGGAGTAGCTTCAGCTTTAAGAAAATTAAAGAACAGCTAAGCTTGCTAAGTAGCAGCAAAATATTTATCCATTATTTAGAAAATCAAACCAGTTTATGCAATGAATAGTAAAGGACAGCATATACTGTGTGCCACCCACATGCTGTATAAGGCCATTATTGTACACCATGGAGACCTGCATAATTCATCATAGTAACCACAGCTATCACCCCTGTCTTAGTACTGAGAGTCTCTAATACTATTTATTTAGTCTTCTTCCTCGGTAGAAAAATCTCTCAAGTCATTCCCTGTAAATGAACACTCTCTGTCTCTGCTCTGAAACACAAGTAATATTGTTGTGTAGGCAGATGCTGGAAGAGGAGGCAAGGTCGGGGAGGAGGAGGGGAAATGGAGTGAGAATCCCTGTTCATGACTGGCTATGTGCTTTGCAGTCTTATTCTCATCACCGATGTGAGATGAAGCTCATTAGCAGCCAGTGTTGCGGCACAGGCGTTTTTGTTTTTCTGGAAGGAGAGGATAATGGGTTCAGCCTAAGGCTCTGTGTCCTGCCCTTGGCTCTGGTGGATAAAGCCCTCTGCACCATCATGGGTGGTGGTGGGAAGGTGGGCTTACAGCAGGGTTGGTCTGGTACAAAGACTTGGGTGACTCTTGAGGCTCACTCGGCAGTAGAGAGAGAATCCAAGTTTTGAGTGTTGTTAGATGCTGTCCTGCTCTTTCTAAGGCTCATTTTGGAAGAGGAAATCCTGCTGCATTGGGTTGAGCAGTACCCCCGCACAGCTGAGCTGGGAGACCCTGCAGAGGAGGCACAGGGAGGGAGGCCCTGAGCACAACATCCTTAAGCACGCTGCTGCGGTGGGAGGTGGGGAAGGCAAGGGAGATGGAAGTTAGATTGGCACTTAACCAGCTGCCTTTCAAGGCAGAGAGAAATCATATGAAACAAAATGTAAAAAAAAACCCACAAAAAACCCTGTGTAAAGTGCATACATGCTCCTTTTGTAGGCAAGTGGAAAACTTGGGGCAAGTGGACCTGTTAAATGCTTAGGGCCTTGAACACGTGGTCTATTTGAATTGCTAGGAAATTATTGGTAGTTGAATTTTTATCATCCTGGAAGTGGTGTGTTAAATTGAGCATCACTGTAAATGCATTGACCTGTTGTATTGTCCAGGTTTGGTTCTGGCTGAGGGTATGGGCAAGTGGGATGAATTATCCTATAGTGAAACTCAATTCATGACATCAGAAAGTTAGTCCTTGGCATAATTTCTACTCTTTTTTTCCTTTTTTTTTTTTTTTTTTTTCCCCCCCCTTGACAAAGAGCCTGGCAGGACAAGGAATAAAGTTATGTTCAAAGAAGTGCGTGGGAAGTTGGATGGAAAAGGATTTATTTGTACTTTCATTTCTGTTCATTCAGGAGGTGCAAATTTCTCTCCTGACTGAAATGGGAGACACAGCTGTTTGAGAGAATGCTCATCGGGTTATTTCTTTTTCCACTCTTCTTTGCTCTCAAAAAGTACAGTGTTGGCTGAAGTTGTCAAAAAGCAGCTGCTGGTGTGGAAGGTATTGGACAAAATGGCATAGTTTTGAAATAACAAAGCTGCTTCTCAGGGACGTAAGTCATGGTTGGTGCTACAGGTCATATACACTGCAGTTGAGAATTCGGGGAGCGGCTCTTCAGTTGGCTCTTCCCTACCCCTTTCTTTTTGTAGTCAGCATAAGAAATGTCATCATCTGTCATCACCTCCTGCTATTTTCCTAAAATATCCATACGGTCTGAGAAAGGGTAATTTCACACAACAGTGTGGGAGTAGAGAAGCAATGCTGTGTTAAGGTCAGGGGCTTATTGATACTCACACAGATCCCAGCTCCGAGTGTGAAGGCACGCAACCTGCAATTATTTCTTTGCTATATTTCTAAAATTTCCACAAGGTGGCAATGATTCAGAATGTTATTCCTCCAGTACCAGCTCTTTGGCTGACTGCACGTGTGGGGAATAGGGTCAGCTGCAGGCTGTGTTTGCAAGCCAGCATCCACTGTGCTCTGGGGCATGGGGGGAAGTGGTTGTAGCCACCACACAGGCCACATCTTAAGCTTTTTCATTTTAAAGGCCAAAGTTTTGTAGGGGACAGTTGTGCTGTGAGTTACGTCTTTGCCAGCTGCTTTTGGCTGTGTGTTTAGGGCAGGAGTGAGCTGCTCTGAGTACTTAGGCATTGAAAAGCAGATGAAAATGCTCTAAATCTAGCATCAAACTCTATGAAGGTAGGGTGTGGGGTTTTTTCCCTTCTTCCTTTCAAAGAGGAGAAAAGCAGTATTACTGTTACAAATATATGCATGCTTCATTTTTCCTTCAAAATGTTGGAGTTCATTATTTAATGAAGTAAAACCTGTGACACGGGAACAATTCGCTAAACTGACAGATCTGTTTGAAATGCAACTTCTTATAAAAATAAAACTTTAAACTCTGTGTAAAATCCATTTATTGAAATTGTTTAAAGGTATGAGTGGGCCTAAGACAGAAATGCCCCTAGGTTTTCATACCAAGTTTCACTTTAGAAGGGAAAAAGCAAATCTTTAAATTAGTGCTCAAAGAGGATTATATTGGGATATATGACTTCTTCGAAATGTTAAATGCAAGGTGAGAATTTTTTAATAGTTAAGTGGTTAAGTCTCTTTTGATACCTTTGTATTACTCTGTAATTATGAAAAGTTAAGTTGCTACTGCAACTTGAAAAAGTTATTCTTAATTTAATTAAAAATAGTTCTTTGAGAAGTTTATTCTATCTTAAATATATGTTTTCATTCTTTGATAGTCTACTTAGGTTAGCAAATGTAAAGTAAAAAAATAAATGTTACCTTTTGTGAAAGGCAGAGGGATGGAGGGGAAGAGAAATTTTTACCTGTTGCATGTCTGCAATAAAGAAAGAGCAAATTTGAGGGCAGTTAATCTTGTTTTCCCTTAAAGCTGTCTTTGCTTATCTTTGGTCATTCTGCAGAATGCAATCAAGCCTGATATTCTGAGTTGCCGGAATTTAGTTATACGTTTTCCCATGAAGCAGCAGTAGTTATTTATGAAGTATCACACAGAGTTGTGACAACAGATTTTGTACCACTGAGAATGTGAAATCCAAATAAGCAATACAAAACTGAAGCAGGCTGATGGAAAGCAACAGAATGAGTGAGGCTTCACTTTACACTTCAGGTGCTATTCAGAGTTCAGTTTACATTTGGGCATACATGTAATAATGTCAGTTTTTATTTTTATTTTAATTTTGCTGTTACTGGTTCTTACTATTAGAATTGAAGTGCCGACACAGAAGCACTGACAGTAAAAATGTAAAGTAGTAGTGAGGGACTGAAAGCAAAGGTCTGATGTGTATGGGTCTGGCACAGGGGAAAGGAGGAAAGGGCACGTGCAGTGGGAAGGTAATTGTACTGCAGAAGGATTTTGGGCTCCTTTATGTGAACTCCTACCAGAGAGAATCTGGTCAGGCTTATCACCCTTAAGTTTAAGCATTTGGGATTCTGGTTATGCATCATGTCCCCATCTCTTGTTCCTTGTTAACCAAGATGGACAACTTCAAAGGTAGCCCAGACGTGGATAGGTTGAGCTGCTTGGCAGAGTCCAAGAGCTAATGTCCTGTACAGATGCCTGTTTCACTCCATTTGCTTTTATGGCATTCTAATGCAATTAGACATCCT
>NW_010516729.1:0-36947 GCF_000687285.1 Phaethon lepturus
CAGGGAAGTGGGCGCCGCACCTGCTCTGCTTCTTCCGGGCCGCTACTGAGCTTCGCCGGCCCCCGTCCCGGCACTGCGGGGGCCCGGTGCCGCGGGGGCCCGTGGCGTAACCCCGCTGCTCCCCGCTCACGCACAGTCCCACCGTCTCTGTACACTGCCTTCTCTCACCGTTTGCTTCTGCAGTGCCTTCCCTGGAAGGGAAGGCCCAATTCCTGCAAGGTTTATCGGTGTATGTAAAAGAAGTTGGCCATGACACAGTCCCTCTCTTCCAACGAGAAAATTCTCAAAGACATCTGAGTCCTAGCACTTAAAAGTGAGTTTTGATGCCAGGGATGGAGCTGCAATACTGGCATTGATAATAATTGCAGCCAAAATGGCTCGTTCAGGCTAAAGCTGTTGCCTCTCTCTCTAAATTTTAATCTATTTTAACTGAGAAAGGCAATCAGAAGGCTGTGCTGCTGTGAGACCTGGGAACAGGTTCATTTACATAGCAAGTGTCTGAAAGCACCTATTTACCTGCTTAACTGGGACATGATGTTTGGAGGCAGAACATCTCTACCCATGCCACCATGAGAGTGGGTAACAGCAGTGGGTATGGAGGACGAGAGCTTTTGAGTCTGTCAGAGAGCTTGATGTGGTGCAGTTAGAGGCAAATCAGTTGCAAAGTGGTGCTCCCACTACATGGGGATTTCCTGGGCTTTGGAAACCCCAGGTTTTAGGGCTTCTTTAAAAGATGGCCTCCTGTTTTGTAACACACCGCCTCATTTGCTATCAGCCATACTTGGAGGATTTCCTCACAAAAGAGAAAGAGCACAGTCAGCTACACTCCAGGGATGTTCTCCCTTTGTCAATGGTCCAACACATCTTTTAGTTGCCAGGAAGCCCATGAATTGCTGTGGCTTGGAAGAATATTCTGGGGAAGTACCCCTCTGCATTGGCCCTCCTCTTACATCTTTTTTTGGCCGCTGTCAGAGATGGGAAGTAGGCAATAGAGACCTTTCATTTGACCCATTCAGCCACTCTTACGCTCTTACGTCTTCAGTAGTAAGATTTTTATGGACTGCTCGGGCAAGCTGCTGACTTTGCAACTTCCTTGTCTCGCAAGGGACGAGGATACCTTTCGTCAGCACCCACGGAGTCATGTATGCAACATGGCCACACCTGCATGGGGGAACCACCTTCCTCCAGAGTCCTGTGCTACGGTGTGAGGCTCCTGCTGAGTCCTTTCCAGTGGGCTTTCTTGGCATGCAGACCCGATAGTAAAACACCTTCTCCTGATGTCAGGGGACCACCTGTGTGACACACTAACTGTGTCTGACCCATGGGAGGCACAGCAGCAGAGAGAGGCTGTAGTGGTGCGACCCATACCCCATGTGCAGCAGCAAAGGAACGTGAGGTAGAAGTCAAATGCGTAAGTTTTCTGCTTTCAGTGCTAGAGGGCAGGTCAGCAGCAAGCATGGACAGAACTGGTGCAGCTAGGACATCTGCCACCACGTGCCAAGGATCTCACTCTTTTGGTCTCTTTGTGAAATCATTCTCTTCTGGAAGAGGGTTGATATCTTACAGCCCCCCACCCCCCTTTCATTTCCCACTAAAAATGAGGCAGTCAGATCACCTCCTGGATTTTAGTTGTGTGCTTGCAGTTGCAAACAGTAGGTTTTACTTTTGGAAACACAAAACAAGCAGTGACTCAGAGGTAAAAGACTGATTTATTTCCTGACTTCAGTCACCTGACCTGGGCTGGGCATATGGAGATGAATTTACTCATGAAGAGCACTAATACCTGCTGATTTCATTGCAAGGAGCTAGAGATTCTTGTAAACTTCAGCTACGTACAGTTTATAGATGTGTACCAAGGATCAATCATTAACTCATTCAGATAAAAATCTTCTTCCAGAGCACTGGTGCGCATTTAAATCTTCCTCTGGACTCAGACCAACTCTAGTACTGAGTAATCTTTAGTATTAATGATTTAAACAAGGAGAGAGCAAGAGAAATTGAGAACCTTTCACTAATAATTCTCAAAGCACTTCACCGAGGAGGAAGTATTCCTGTCTCTTAATGACAGGGCAGGAAAATGAGGTATTACAGGAAGAAGTGATTTGTTCAAAGTTGTCCAAGATGTCAATACAGTAGTAAAATACGTGATGTTGGCTTATGGGAATGACAGTGAGATTGAAAATGGAAGACCTTTCTCTGCTTCTCTTATAGGTGGTAACTTAACTGAGATTAACCCAAATATTAGCTGGTTGCTAAACTGCCAATCTTCATCCAGGCATAATTATCGCTTCTTATTGAACTTTGTACTTGCCTCTGTAACATGGAGCTCTGCTCCTGGAAGGAAAACAGCTGAGGAAGCAATGGCAAACGCAAATACCCACAAGTCCCAACCAAATGGTAGAAACTATATTAATTTTGTTTTCTGCGATGTTATCAGTGAGCGGTAACTTATTACAATGTCACTCTGGAAAATGAAGGTCACCTCAGAAAAGAGAATTGTGACAACTCTATGGCATCAGGAGATCGGTCCCAAAAGCTCCTTTTCTTGAGAAAATCCTCCTGAAGCACACTGATGTATTTAAAGCAGTGAGGTGACAGCCTGTGATAGAAGAAATTCATGCAGTCAGTAAATTCATGGTAACCGTAGAGCGTTTGTACACTGCAGTGCCATACAGGCTTCTCAGAGGAGCTAATCGTATTGTCTCAGTTAGTTACAGCACAGATCTGGAGCAGCTGGTTCAAGCTGGCTCTGAACTGCTGGACACCAGCAACAGGTCTGTTCTGCCTGCTTTAACAGGGTAGCAACCGGCCTCCCCTTCTGGCATGCCCTTCCTCCTTTTTTATACACTGCTCTCAATGTCTCCTGTTTTCCATCTCCAGGGAGAGACGGAGAGTCTTTTGGCAATGTCAGCAAGAGGAGAACCATTTTTCTAAGTGTAAAAATTCAATTTGAGATAGATATTATCTTGGAAGACATCACCCTAAATGATTAAAAATTCAGTGTAATAACTGGAGAAGGGATCAGAAAACAGAAAATACTGAATAAGCTCAAACATAGATGGTACTGCCGCTTCTGCTTAAAATATATGAAGGTCAGAAAATGACACTACTTAAATAAAAGCCTAGGTGAAGTGCGGGAAGAGTTACATACCTCTCTGTTGTATGGTGATTGAGGGAACCTCTAAGTCACAGCTAACCCCTTCAGGTGTGGGCAATAGCTGGGCCATCTGGCTCCAAAGCTTTCTGTGGGGGTGGTGAGAAATGCAGTGGTGGAGACTTGATTTAATTATACCTATTTGCATTCAGGAAGAACAACAAGGAACCCTATGGAAGCACACAGAAGTGTAGAAGGCAGGCAAGGACACCTGGCAAGGTTTAGCCTCAAGAAAAAGTTGAAAGAGTGCTTCTGGCATGTGAAAGGCTTGCAAGAACGCATCTCATGCTGCTGGAGCCTCAAAGCATTCAGGGAAACAGGACTTTATGAGCAATCTTTGTTTAGTTTGTGAGAAAACAAATGCTTCTCTCTGTTTGTAAACCAGTGTTCCTCCAGTAAACCTCTTTGTATTAACTTTTTCTTCTCCTCATGGAAACAGCCTATGGAAGACTTGATTGTCACTAACTCCTTGGGGGAGACTGTTGCTGTTGTTGCCTCTGGGCAAGTTTCTTTATTTCTGCTGGAGCTTAACTTTATTTTCTTCTCAGTTACACAATAAATCTGGTCCTGCATTCAGTTTATGGCCTCTAGCTTTGGTTTCTCTGAGTACTACCTTGTGCTGTACCCCACAATAAATCTGCATAGTAACATATAGTTAGAGGATTAATCTACAGGACCCTGAGAAAGAAGATGCATGAACTCAGCACCTTCTGAGTGGAAGAATAAAATACACATGTAGTGGTTCTAAACATTACAAACATCAGCTTATTTAGAGTAGATTATTTGGAGCTGACTTTGACAATACCTTCATTGAGGTCTGACAGAAAAATGTCATTCTCTGTTAGATATGAAACCGAATAAAAACTAAAATTAAAATGCAGCTTGTAATATAGAAAATCCATACTTAACTTCATAGCTAACCAAGACAAGTCCTGCCTAAGTTAGGGTACAGCTCATCATATATTTTGAATCTTCTGTGAACTGCATATTGTATAACCTACAAACCAGTTCTGCCAGCAGGGAAGTACAATGAAGAACAAGAACTGATATAGCAGAAGATAGAGTAGGGTACTAATTAGAGAAGAATCTCACTCATCTCAAGTCCTCGTGCACATTCCAGATGAAAAGTCTCTTCCAATGGCAGCAGCAGTGACAGTGCGCAAAGCAACTGCAGTGCGTGCAACCGAGATACACACACTGCGCAAGCAAATGCGAGGCAGATACTTAACCTTGGTTCAATCAGCAGGGAAACGGAGAATCCAGCATTCAAAGACATAAATGTGACTTCCAGCCTGAGGCTGCGGACTCTAGCCCCTTAGCCTGGGGAGTGGCTTACAAAGATGAGAGGGACTCAAGCCTGATGCTTGTTCTCTGCGCAGCACCCAGTGTGTGTGTCAGAACAGGGTGGGGACCCTGAAGGTATAGCATTGTGCTGGCTTACAGCAAAAAATGCACCCAGATCTTTCGTTATTTAGTCCCTGTCAAAAAATCTAGAACTCACCATATCTTAGGAATGGGTTTATTTCCCCCTGAGAAGGAGCTCCTGGGGAAGAAATGACAGCTTGTGTGGAAGGAGCTGGTGGCTGCTTTGAGCTGTTCCTCTGGCATGCTTCCTACATGGGGTTCGCAAGCTCCAGGAAGGGCTGTGGCTGGGAGCAGGGGCTCTGTCCTCAATGGAAATGTGTGACCATGAAATGCAGCGCTCCTTGCCGTTGCTTTGCATTTATTCCCAAAGCCTAGCCTGAGCTCCGCTCTCTTTCATCAGTGCTATCATGTATGGGATCATACTTTGTTTAGAGTGCCATGAACTGCTAAGGTGCTGTATACATAAAATATTAATCATTGTCTCTCTCTGAATGCTTACCTAAACAGCAAAGCAAAATGTTTTGGTTCTTTCCTTAACAAATCAATACCTACAGAGCAACTGGCTGATAAAACATGTTGTGAAAAGATAGGTGTAATTATTACGTCCAGCTCTGGAAGAAAATATACCGGTCTCATTGCAATATTCCCTTAACTTTGTTTCTTCTCCTTAATTCTAAAAACCAAGCTGTCAGGTACTTAAGACTGCTTCTGATGAGGCATACGGTACATACACAGGAGTTTTGGCATGCTTCTCAATAATTTATAGTGACCTAAAACAGAGAAACTTCAAAGCTGTTGCTGCATTTGCAGACTCCTCTAAGTTAGCTTCATCCACCCTTGTTTTTCTTCATTCTGTTCCACATTCCACAGACTCTCTTGGATCTTTTGGGGCTGAAATGTGATTATTTGGAGCAAGGGCTGTGAAAAGGATATAAATGCTGCTCCTGTTCCACTTAAACTCTCTCTTGTATCCTGAACCTCAAAAATAGCATTCCATTCATATTTATAATTTTTAAAATGTATTTTTACCTCCAGAGATGTAACATTGTCCAATTTTGGAATTCGGTACTTCAAGCAAGCTTTACAGTCTACATCCGAGGCTTTATGCACTGCAAATGGCTGTAACATTACCGTACTGAAATGTGCCGTGCTTTTCTATTCAAGCATAAATAGCACTAAGCATAACTGCATAGATGAGAGGTCTGAAACTTCAGAAATCTTCAAGAATCTTAGTTTATATTAATGATTTTGAACACAGTCTTTAACGGGATGCAGCCACTTTGAAGGAAATCCAAGTTCTCTACCAGAAAAAGAACATCTATATTTTACAGAGCTAACATTGTTGGGGGAAGAAAAGTTTTCCCATGTTTAGGCAGTGTTTTCATCTTGGGCCTAGTGAGTCAAATTGCCTTTTTGGTTTACAGGCCTGGCAGTCAGTCAGAAGGAGGGCACAGGTCTAAGGAAATTAAAACCAGAAAGTGGATGTTAAACCCCAGCTATTTATAGTGGGTATCTATTAATACCAATGACTGCAGAAATAGGGAACAAGCTCTGAAGAACTCAAGCACTCGAGTAATGCAGGTTCTGGAGCAGGGTATGTACTACATGGACTAAATAGCTCATCTTGCTGAGGGCACCTGGCTACCGAATCTAAAACCGCTTCGGTATTCCGGTGTGTGCCGGGTGGATGTATGTGGAGAGGTGAAGGGTTACAAGTAAAGAAACTTGGTTCACTTTGTTGAGTGTCGATGTTTTCTCCTCGAACTGTCTCAATTTGTCTATCTGTAGGTGAGAGATAACAGCAGCCATTTTGCAAAGACGTTTCGGGAATGAATTAATATGCATAGAGTGCTCTGAATATAAAAAGAGCTGCTTTGCATTTGTCTTAGATAACAGAAACCTTTGAAAGCAGTGGTGGCTTCATGAAGGCATTTTCTTTTTAAGAAATGTAGGACTTTGAGATTGCTGGTATTTGTATAAGTTCTAATTTTACATTTTGCATGGCTGAAGTTGAGTCACAAGCTGGTCACGAAAGCACTTGTCAGTCACATCTTCAAATTCATGAGATACTCCATGTTATGCCCACAGTCCTGTCATCTGCTCTGCACAGGTGAATGCCCAACATCCAGATGGAGCCCACTAAAGTCCGTGGCGCTTTGCTCCAACCCAGTAATCTCTTTAAATCAAATTTCAAAGGAACGAACGGAATGGCAGGTCCACTCACTCAGGTCAAAGCAAGTTTCCCAATTAAATGTGAATAACATGGGTCAAACCCCATCTGATTCTGAGGTAACTTCCTTGGTCTAGGGCTTGATGTTAGCATCCATATAGCCGCAAAGGACAGCTGCCGCTTCGTCTTAGAGCACTAAGAAGCTGTATCGCTATAGAAAGAGCTACCTTGGATGGATCAACATTGAGCCATCTGAGTTTACAGAGGTTCGTCTATCTTTAACAGAGGATTCTTATTGCTGTAGCAAAGCCGTTTAGTTTTGTATAGGAGGATACATGAAGACCTGTGTGCTGTAAAAACAGTATCTCTTTTTCTCCTGTCATCATAGGCCTTTCCCATCTCTGTGAGGAGGAACAAAATATTGAGCCCACTTCCTCCACATTCGGAATTTGGTCTTCAAGGGAGCTCTGTACTCATGTATCTTTCAATACATATTGCTAATATGTATTGAAATACAATATTCCTAATCTGAGTAAATAGCCTCAGTTTTAATACCTTAAACAATATGACAACACTGAATAGCAAAAATCAATTTCCTTGAGAGAGGTAATCTACACTTAAAAAGACGACAGCCCTCCCCAGGTAGGGAATCCTGTGAATTAATTTAAATTGACGCAACTGTCTTATTTCTGAAGTTTCCAGATAACTCACTTAAGGGAGATGAAAGGCCTTCTTTCCCCCTCTCACATGGAGCTTTCTCACAAATAACATTTTCTCAATCCAATTTAATTTTTTTTGCTAAAACCAGCCACAAAACTTTATTCCTGAAGTTAGATATCTCCAACATGATATAAGAGTTTTTATAAATAATAATGAGTGAAATGTGTGCTTTCTAATATACTGCTTTAGTCAAGAAGGAATCATTCTTGCAAAGGTCAATATTTTTTATTGGGTTATTAAGCTTCTGCTGAGTTGCCAACTATAGTATTGAGCCTTATTTTTGTGCAAAGTTAGGATTTTCTTTTTTCATTCAGGCAATCACTCAAACCTTCCACTGAGAGGAAAGCAGTTGTGCCTATGCCTTCAGCATACACAAATAGATGGCAGCTGGCTTTATTCCAACTATTTTTTCCCAGGATGCACATTATTATTATTATCTGTTTTTAGCTCTGTTTCCCCCCTGTGTTTTGTTCTATATATAAAATCTTCTCTTCTATGTTTGTCATTCACAGGCTGATAGAAGATGTGGATGTCAGGCCCTTTGATATGGCCCTTTTCATAATTAGTACCTCTGTTCTTATTATTGGTCTTATGACATCGAGGTTTCAACATTGTTCAAAATTATGCAGTAATTTTTTGTGCTCAATCTGAGTTGCCAATGGCCTGTCAGTGTGTTATGGTGTTAAGAGAATAAAACTATGGCTCCTGCTGCCTTTAGGTATAACTGGGAGGGCTCTGCATTTCTCTAAGCATAACTTCAGGGTTTATCAAGGGAGGTCTCCAGAAACAAAGACTTGCAGTGGCAGTCACGGTAAACTTTAGCTTCGCAATCTTTTCCATTATCATCTGGCATATTTATATAGAAAAACCAATAGTTCATTTGTCAGAAATTACCTCCTGCTCCAGAACAACGGGTTACGGTGCTTCTCAAGGGAGATATTACGCAGACATTTTCTTTGGAAACAAAAGTTATATTTTTTGGAGTTTTTTGTTGGAGTTTTTTTTTTTTTTAACCCAGACTATTTCAGTGACGTTACTCATAGCATTGCCTCTCAGAGAGCTGCACAGGACCAGCTGAAGGGATGATACAGAGGAAGGGGAAGGAGCAATGTGGATTAGAAGTTTCTCAAATCAACTTTGACATGAGAATGTTCACACAAGGGGCAACCCTCTGTGAAAATGCTATCAAAGCAAATACACTGAGGAAGAAAAGTCTGCTTTCCCTTTTTTATTATTTTTTTAATTCTCAGAAACTCTTTTAATTAAAAATCGAAAGGGAGGAACACACAGTGAAAGAAAATTCTACCCGGAATAGTCACACTTCTTCTGAAATGATTGTGCAATGCTGTTGCCGAAGGCACTTCTGCAAGGAACACAGATAAGGTGGGAGACCTCCCCTGCTAGATGAGGAAAAGGAAGAAAGGAGGGAAGTGGGAAGAATTTAGGCAAGCAACAGCTCTTGATCTGCATTTCTGTCACCACGCACAAATCCTGTCACTACCCAAAGCACCTCGCCAGCCAGCTCTCCAATAGTTCCCATTGAGTCAAACATCACAGCAGGCTTGGAGGCGCAATCCTTCCTCCAGGCTCTTCCCTTTTCCTGGCCCGTTTCTAACAGCTGGACACTCGCTACCCCCCAGAGAGACAGCGAGCAGCGCGGTTCACCGGAGGAGCCGCAGCGGCCGCCTGCCTGCCAGGGCCGAGCTCCCGCACCGGTGCCGTTCCCAAATCTGTTGGAAACGGTGCATGGGGAATCAGTCTCCGTTTTCGTACCTGCCTCGATCTCAGAAAACAGAGAAAGCATCTTTGCTTTTAATTCTGATTCCCTTTTCCTTTAATGGTGATTTTCCTTCTCAATTTCCTATCTGATACCTTTTAAACTTACAATTATGGATCTTTAGGAACTAAACAAATGCAAAATTATAAGCCAAGCCAACGCACTGCAAACTGACATAAACAGAAGTAGACCAGACAGCATGGAATTAAATGAACAAAAATGGCCAGTTTATTCACTGGAACAGTTATGCATTACACTGTAATTTTAATTGGAACATAAAGATGTAAGAATCAGTATATTGGCTTCTTTTAATTATTTTCTTCAGCACTAGAGTGTTTTTCCCAACCATTTGACTGCATGATCATATTACACATGTACAAGCACAGACTTTATGAATCCCCCACAAGGCATTAATCTAGGATTGTCTACAAGGACAAGGAAGAGTTAACATGGGAATTACTTCAATTTTAAAAACAAATGATGCATTTTTGGAAACAAGAGTTATTTAACTTTTTTGCTTTTAGCATAAAGTAGCAACAAGAAGAGTTTCCAATATTCAGTCTTTAGCAAATGAACATATATACTTTTATATTCCTCACCACCTAGAAACACTCCATCATTTAACCCCAAGAAGGCAGAACAACATAATGTCAATTCAACATAGGAGTAGCTGAGTTATTACAGCAGTAAACATACAGTATACAAATCTGTGTTTGTCACAAACTCCACCAATGTTAAAACTCTTTTGAAAGGAACACAGCAATCTGTATGGTTTGTTAGATACAGAACATCATGCAAATGGAAACATTAAATAGATTACAAAAGTCACAAAACATCAGTTTTCTTTTTTTTTTAATTGTTTACAAAGGATCAAGTTAATTAACCCTTTAACAGTCAAACCACAGGGCTGAAAATCAATAGGGCAATAACTAATAAAATGGACTTAATTTATCCACTGGCATAGCACACATAGCCATATCTGTGAACAGGAGAAAAAAAAAAAAAGCTAGATTACTCTTATTTCTTCTTCATAGCTGATAAAATAACAACTCAGCTAGCAAGCCAGTCTACTAGAAACTTTTATCAATCGCTTGTGTTTACTGATTTCCAAAATATTCTTGAAATCAAATAACCATATAATCAATAAAAACTTTTTAACTTGGTTTACTAATGCTGAGAAAAAAACATACACTCTTCTCCACTCCTTCTTTTACAGCAAATCATGATAATCAAAACAAATACAGAGTTTCACAGAAAGATATTTTTGAAACACAAGGCCCTATCACCCAGAGTCTGCCCACACATTAACTCCAGTCATGGAATATAGGATTTTTCCTTTACCTTTTGTCCGTTTGTCACTTGGTTGCCATTAGATTTCACAAAGGGGATTTTCAAGAACTCCACAGGGAACAGATTAAAATCCTATAAGGGCTTAAGCCATGCACCTCAGAAGGAAAAATACAGACTCTCTGTGATAGTCTTCTTGCCTTTCTAGCAGGAGGAATATGCAGATCACACAAGAAGTAAGAATTTTCTAGCTTAGTTATGGATATGGAAAAGCTACATGATGTTAAGAATCTCATGCACACATTTTACATTGCATATTTAGATGCATTTAATGCCTGAAGGCGAAAGGCAATTGCTTTTTTGTTTCTTTACCACAGGATGCTTAATTATAGTAAAAAAACCCCTTAACGGCTAAAAGAAGTCTGAATATTGTATATCCCTTTCAGACTCACTGCACACACAGCAAAGGAAAACTGAAGAAAAGTGATGACCAGAATTTTTAAAAGAGGTAACTGTAGCAATTATCATACTTCAAAGGTAAAACTTCAGTGCCTGCTGTTCTCAAACAAAGATTTCCAAAGTACAAAAGAAAGAAATTTACTGTAACCTCAGTGGATATGCACCTTCCGCCAAAGAAAGGAACAGACCTCAGAAGGGCTGATATAATCTATACCTTACGAAGATGATGAATCCAGCTATACTGGAATTGTAGCACAACTACTGACTTTGGCATTGCACGCTGAACGATAAGCTTGGTATAAAAATAAGGGCACAGACTCGTGAGTGTTGTTCCCAGTATGATGAGGACTGGGTCATATTTTTCTAACAGCTTACTTAAGTATTTGCAACACAATTATCATGAGCAGCCTTCATAGGTGAGGTCATATTCATAAGTGAGGTTATATTTCACAACATAATCTCCTTTCTGTTCACATTTAAATATGGCAAATGGCTTAAACAAATTCACAATTTTTTAAAATAAAAGAAATAAACTGAAAGTCATCTTGGCATTAAAACTTGCAGTGTTAATTACAATTTCATTCTATGAACCCTACTGTATAGCTATGATTACATTAAATTACTGTGAAAAATGTGGATGGAGAAAGCAGAGAGATGCCAACCTGTCAATCAGATCAATCAGAAAGAATATCACTACTGCCTCCATCTAGAAGGCAGGAACTTCTATACAATTAGCATGAAAAATTGTAGTATTTCTTCTTTCTGTAAAACCTCCATTTATCTTCTGACTGATATAAAATATATTTTCAATACTATTACATTCTACAATGTATTTATTAATCTTTTTCTCCCCTTATATTGAAATTATTTTTTTATTTTATTTTTTTCCCCACATATTTCCTATGAACTGGTTTTCCAGAAGGGGATCATTTCACTGAACAAGGAGTATTTTTTCACTACATCAGAAAATAATACCCAAAGCAAAATGCCCCAGAATTGAATGGGCTATTCCAAATCCAAAGAAATTTCAAGGCCATCGTAGAGAACAAAAGCTGTATTTCAGAGAGAAAAGTAGGAGCAAGATTTGAATTGCTTCCTTACTGTATAGGAAGCATTTCTGAGTACAGTCAACCATTACAAATACATGTATAATTTTTTTCTTAATCTTTAACAATCAGACAAGATATCAACATATCATAAATTAATTTTAAATGGGCAAAATAGAGTATTTTGCAACCCTTAAAAAACAGTCTTTTGCTTCTGGTTTAGTCTGCATGTAAGTATTTCCTACAAAATCTCTCACAGAGTTGTATGTTATCAATCACTATATAATAAAGAAGACTTTATCATCTCAAGAAGTTCAAGATATGTATCTTACTTTGTACTGGTTAACTGACAAACGTTGTCCCAGGGACCTACACAGTTTGCTAACTTACAATGCAATAACTACGTCCATTTGTACATTTAAGTTGATTTGTTTCTAGTTCTCTTACATTTCCAACACTTAACTTCTATTATGTATAAAAAAATGTAAATTGAAAACTTAGAAATGAGGAATTTAAAGCTTAAGAGAATAAAAAATGTAATAAACCCACTTTTTTCTCTAAAACAGGGCCACAATTTCTATACCATTGGATGCTGTTTCATAACTCTCGATCCACACGTACATACCAGTACAATGTTTCAATTTTCCGAAGTTGCTCTGCAAATCACAACTGGAAACAAAAATGTTTCTAAACAATTGTTCCGATACCACATTTTTTCCAATAAATTCATATCTATATAGAAAGGAAATGTATTTCACTGAACTGCTGTTTAACTTAGATTTAGGGAAAATGCATTTGATTTGGATATCAAAATATGAAAACCTATTCCAAGTGAAGCCTGCAGTAGCTGTATTCAAAGTGCAATGCAAATTCTTTTCCTGTTTAACAATATACAGTAGCTGTCTTTGTTGGACGCAGACGTGGCCACTGTAGAATATTCATACGCCAGTCTGACAAGGTCAGGAATTCCGAGATGCTTTTTGAAGGCAGCATTTGCCTCTGACAAAATGTTTTGTTTGTTTTTTGTTCTTTTTTTAAATAAAAATCAAACTAGCAGCTAATCTCAGTATCAGACAGTATGATAGAGCTGAACAAGTTTTTACTTGACTTTTCTATGACAAGACAACACATAGGTTAAGTATGATACTGAACAGCGATGTAAATGTATACGAGAAGAATCATGCGAACTGCATGGAAACCGAAGTCGAAAGACTTCCAAGTGTTCTCTGTTTGATCTGATCAGAATTGGATATTAGTTTGTTCCTATTTTCTCCACCTCTGACTCTGAATGTTTTGTTACAATAGCTCAGCTGCTTTGCCGAGGTTACATAACATACACTGTTGATGACATAGAGTATTTCTATTTACAGCACCTTCATTACTGGTACTATGGTAATAATGATTTGTTAGGCACACTGAGTGGTCACCGATTCTTTCCTCTGCTGATGTTTTGTGTATCGTAACATTTGGTAAGCACTGTTACTAACAGAAGACTGACTTCATTTTCTCAGATTCAGACAGAATGTGAAAGAATTATTCCAACCATATCTGCAGCAATATTTTTTTCCCCAGCTGCTCTGTACCTTAGGCTGTACTGTGTTTCCTGCTTCTAAGTCACATGTATGCTGCAGAGAAGGAATAAAGACATGTGGAAATACCTAAGCCTTTCACCTGTAAATAAATTAAGGCCACCTGACAAAGCAAGGAGTCTGCTAATTACCAACAAGTAGGCAGGTAGGCAGTACTGCAGACTTTTTTCTAGCTCATGACCGGACAGGAAGCCCATAGATGCTGAACCACGACCCCCTACTTATCCGCTTGCCTTGCTGTCAGGTACTGTGCAAAATAAATTCCTCTATCCTTGATTTTGTTCTGAAATTCACTACTTTTTAAGAAAAAACCCAGACTTACTCAGCTTTTACTGGAAAGAATCTTTAACTAGGAACACTGTGCACTGTTGCGATAGAGTCTGCGTAGCATAGATCACCTGAGTATTTGTCATAAACTGACATGAGCTAAGGTTCTGTGTCTGTTGATTTTTGGCAAGGAAAAAAATGCACTACAGTAAAGTCCTACTAACTTTGATCCACCCCATTAACCCTACCTGCATGAGTTCTTTCACCACAGAATACTTCACACAAAATGCATACAACTTCGCCATTCACACTAGCCTTTCACATTAAGGCCTTGAACTAGTATCCTGAATATGGGAGTGGGAGGAAAGAATGTTTTTCATTAGCACACACAACATTTTACTTGTTTTAGATTTTCTTTCGCAGATACCAAATAGAAAGTAACTCCAAAAAACAGCACCAATTCATCTACTTGTCTGAAATGCAAAAATATAATTACAATGCAAGCAAACAACTGAAAACAAATCAATGTATCATGCTTTCATCTCCTTCTTAGGCTTAATAATTATCTTTCAGTGAAGAGCCAGCAGCTAGTGTAACAGGAATTAAAAAAAACAAGTGCATAAACAATATCAGTGCAGCAGCAAAATATACAGTCATTGTTAACATTCCAATTCAACCCATGTCCAACTTTTTGTGCAATAAAAATTGGCCATATACTGGCCAATGCAACAAGCCTCCTTTTAATATTAACACAGGCATTCTTCACTTAAGCTATTTCTGCTTGTTTTTTAAAAATAAAATCAATTAAATACAACTCTCAAAAAAAAAGACTGTATTTTATAAACACAAAATTCTGGTACAAATAAAGTAAGAAATAAATATCACACCCTTAATGACAAAAGGAAATTTGAACTGGTTCCTACGGCTGAACTTAGAGGATGTGAGGGTAGGATTTTTGTAACATACTTTTTTTAATACTGGCTTAAGTCTCTCATTATTTCAGAGGTAAAGCCAAGCAGCTGGGAGTAACATTTTTATCAAGATGTTAAATTTAACTACACTTTAGTTGTGATAGCAAAGTTTGAATACAATCAGAGGAACCATAAAAAGTCTTCTTGATAGGTTGGGCTCTGTGCTTTGTGTTCTTCTTCTCAACCTTCCCTCCGTCGCCAGACTAGGGGATATGAATCCAGACTTAATGCAGCAACAGGGCAGGATTGTCTACCCGCTTGCTGGGAACAACCCCAACCTTTGTTGCATGAACTCCACTCTGTTTGCATTTTCTCTTGTTGCATATGAAGATTAGGGGTAAGGAGGAGGCTTAGAGAGACAGTTGAGAGGGGCACACTGAGAGCTGGAATGTGGCTGCTCTTCTGGAAGAGCATTAGGACTGAAAATTAAAAAGAAAAGAGAAAAAGTGCTTAAAACACAGAGCAAACTTTTTACATTCATGTAAATAGTACAGGGCTGGAAACAAACTTTAAAAGAGGATGAAACCTCATCTATAAATCTGTAACCTCACAGTATACATAAAGAAAATCCTCAGTGCACACACATTCAGTGAAACCTGGATGCATACATGAAATGCCACAGATATCTTGCTTGCCAATTCTTGTATACGATTGCTGTTTGCATGCTCTGATGAAAAATGCCGTGTAGAGAAATGAATGCATGTGCAAAACCAGGGAGCAAAGTTGAAGGACAAAACACAGGTGCCATCTTTTGTGAGCATTAAAGATTTTCTGTATGCAACTGATAAATTGTTTGAAATTAAGGACAGTGCCGGTCTGGAAATCAGGTTTATCACTTTGTGAAAACATGATCTCTTACGAATGTGAGCTATTTGCTAGTACATTTGTACAAATCCAGTGTAACCTTCCTAGTCAGGCAAGATAAGCATTACATATTTTGTAATTAACACTTCTAAAGGGGGTGTGTGTGTGTGTTTTGTTTTCTTTTGGTTTTGTGCTGTTTGGATCCTCAATTCCGTCATATACTTTTGTCATTTGACTGTTTTTCATGTACAGTTTCTCCAATAACAGCATTCACCCCTTAAGCCTCTAAAAGTGCATTTATAGTGTGCACTGTTGTATAGTACAGAGAGGTCTGAACCAGCTTTCAGCAAACCAGCTGGGGCTGGAGTAGCAACCTGGCAGCGGCAGCACAAAGATAAGGGGTAGATAACACAAACATACCCCACTTCTTGGTGCACAGTTCCAGGGTGCTCCTGCTAGAAAAGCAGCGAGTCCCGTATGATTTCTCAGCCTTGGCCTGTCCTGTTTTTAAAGGGAGAACTTCAGCTCATCTAGTCACTGTCAAGCTAAGTGACAGCCATTAAACTTTCAAGGAAAGCATGTGGCAAAACAAGACACAAAAATAGAATGCAAGTAAATGCAATTTATTTAAAAAAACCACAAAAAAGCAGTTCTTTAATGTGTCTGTGAAGAGGTTTTTTTCCTAATGCTTCAAATGTTCTACAGTCTTGAAGTTATTCCAAGCTCAACAGTCTGATATATGATGAAGGATAATCATTTATGTCCCCATCTTCAAGAAAATTTGCCTTTTCCCCTTATTTTCTTTAGAAATCGTGCTGGTACATATTATCTCTGCAGCACAGGCTATTAGAGTGTTGGCTGAAGGAATGCAATTAGTCTATTGCTGGAAATGAATCAATTTGAAATGCCAGAGGTATTTGAAAATCTGCCACTGGAAATGCCAGTGGTACTGAAAATGTCTGTAGTTCCACATATAGCATTTACTTAGGGAAACAAAGAAATGACATTGTGCTTGCTTGAAGACAGAAACAAGTGTGCCACATCACCATTAAGAAAGTAGATGGCAATGTCCACATTTTCAAATTAGAGAAGCCTAGAAGGCTATGACCACAAATCCACAGGTATTACAATTCAACAAGAGTCCTCTGAGCTTATTTGAAGATCATAGACTTGCATGTCTTAAGTTCAATTCTGTTTCACATTAATGCTCCTGAAGGTGAGTTTCCTGATTGCAAAATGCCTGGTGAGAGTGGGTTACAGAAGCTCAGTACCTCACAGGCTTTGTTTTATGCTCAGCTGAGTAGGTCAGTCCTAAAGCATTTAGTGCTATGGACTATGACTCCCCAGGTTACATGCAGATTTAGTCTAACCTTAAGCACCTAGGCATAAATATTTAATTTAATCCTAAAATCTTTTCTTGCAGCTTAGTAGTTGGACTTGTTTAATCAAACACTCTAAGACACCGTATCTGTCTTCTCTAAAAGCACTTCTGAAGAACTACTGTTCTTTCCATGGCTCTACCTATCCTTTTCTTCTGCCATATCCCACCATATACAGACGCAGATACAGCAGCTAAAGAGGGATCTGAGTGACATCTTTGTTTACTCCACTCAAATGAGTCTGTGTCAGGAGTGACTGCAGATGGACCCAGAAAGTGTGCCTTTACTCTCAAGCTTATCCACCTATCAAGAGCCAGGTCCTGGCTTCAGCACATCCTAAGTTTTCAAGACAGGCTTAGGAGAAGCACTAGTCTTAAGTCCTTCAGAGAAATAAAAGTGAATTAGAACTTTAACATGACATTTGGGGAAGACAAACAAGGAGGTGGTCATGTTACCCTACAAAGACTGCCTTACTCTTCTGCTTTGCTGCCCCATTTCTTTTTTCAAAGGACTTCTTTAATTGTCAGAAAGGAACAGAAACTCGACAGACACTTTCCTTGCTCATTAGCAGAGGAGTGTTTGTCTTTCAGGGCTTCCGACCCAGCTTTAAAAAATAAGCAGCACAAGATGTTCATGCTCTCAGGGAGAGGACTGGCGAGGAAATGGTCATAGTTAAGACTAGTTATGTACAGCAATGGCCTGAAGGAGGACCTCTTTGAGACACGTAAGATTCTTCTCTACACAAATATGCATGAGCGCAATAATCTTTTGGCATGACCTTCAGTACAAAGTCAGCCCTGACTGCAAATACTGTAATACAAACTACCCCAGACTAAGCTCAGATTAGGAAGCACTGTGCTTAGAATTGCATTCATTTTCTCTTCATGGTAACTCTGCGTTGCTTCTCACTTTGAAATACAAGCAAATTTCTATGCACAGAAGAAATATAAAACTTTGTCTCACTATTCCCCCTTTCAACCAATAATAAATATTTGGGGCATTAGCAAGAGAAAAAATCATGAGGTTATCAGGCACCTTTGAGCAACATACATCCATCATTTGCAGTCCTTAGTACATTTGAAGCTCAGCCCAACGCTCTATTATTATACCACCCTCTTTTCAGAAAAAAAACACACATCCAGTTCATTAATGTAGATTACTGTAGCAGTATATAAACAAAAATTACATCAGAATCAGCAAGTGACACGTTACATGCAGTGTGCTTTTTATGGCAGTATAGGTGATCACAGCAGCAGGTCTTGGAGCTGAGCTATCAGACACACTGACAGTCGCGGGCGGTAGAAGATAGCGGGTGAGATTAATAACACAAAGCAATAGAGAGAGAGGGAAGAACATGAAGCTGTTGACTATTAACTGAGAATAAGGAAGAACATTGTTACATTCCCCTCATGGGATACGTGCAGCGTTTAAAACATTTGGTTTTAATAGACATTTTTTGTAAACCTCTCTTTAAAGGGTGGTATCATTAGGGGATCTATTCATTCATTTGATGAATGAAATCTGTGTAATTTTTTGTGTTAGTATTATTCTTTGTTTTTAAGCAGTTGTTTTTTTTTTTTTCCCCAGCACTCAAATTGCTAGGCATGTATTTCTAAAATCAGTTGGAAAATAGAATGCAAAGCCCTTTCATGTTAGTAAGTATTCTGTTCTCTGTCTTAAAGACGGCATTCACATGCAATATTGTCTGGCACTGATTGTAACTAACAAATCAGCAATGCAAAATATAAACAGACCAGTGATATTTTCAGAATGCAACCATTTTGCACTCAGTAATGTTTTACCTTATTTTTAATTTATTTCCTATTTTACATGAAATAAAAGCATTATTTTTAATTAAAAATAATATTAATTTCATTTGCAGTTAGTTTTTGGGGGTGTGTTTTTTGATTTTATTACTAGATAACTTGGGTCTAGAGTTTGGCCTCGGATAATGAAAATGACGTTTTCACTGCATTCAGCAGAAACCTGAACACAATCCAAGGACAGACATACTCTTTTTAGTATTAGATGATGGTAATATTTTAGTCTTGTCCAATATAGTCTGTCAGACAGGTAGCTACAGATGCTAGGGAAGGGTGAACATCATCCAGTAATTTTCAGAGTCGGCCTAGATTTGGTTGCTTGCCCCATACTCCTAGAAATTGAGGTGATGCATGGAAGGCAGAGTGAGACTTTCATGTGGTTCACCAAAACCTACACACTGGAATCAATGCACTTTCACAGTGACTAGAAAATCCAGAGATACACAAGTCCCACTTAAAATTCAGTATAGATAACGGAGTAGGGAAAACTCTCCTTATTTGATGTTAAAGTTCAGAATTAATCTGTCTCCGTTATGGTCAGGCATATTAACTAGCTTGAATATGATTAGACATTCTGCAGGATGCAGAAAACATCTGTGTGAATTACAGATCTTAACAAGCTGTTATTTGTTCCTGGGTGAAATGCCCCTGAGAGGTCAGATTACTGCAAGAGTAATGTTAGAGATTTAAAAAGACAAGCATACCTCTCACAAAATGGGTGACTTCAGGGCTGGGCACAGTTTTAATCTGCCTCATTTGGCATCACAGGATTGAAAGCATGTGTGCCATACCAGGAGGGACTATCAGAGGATGAGGAAGGGCAGTATAAGCTGCAATCTTTCTCCTCTGCTGGATTTAGAAAATCTGAGTCTTGATAAGTCTAACTGGTTCTTTAAATGCCTTCAAATTTTACTCCAGTCTTCAATTACTTTATTTAAAGCACTCAACAACTTATGCCATAATGCTGACTTGCATTAAATCTGTTGTTACGCTTCACTGCCTTAAAAGACTGTGCAGCTATATGACTGAGACAAGCAAGGCAACAGTGTTAATATATCAAAAATAGTGTTGTTTTCACATCACCAGAAGAGTATCAATCTAGAGGTAAAAACCAGCAGTCATCTGAAAGTCAACAGTTCAGCTAAGTATGCAGGTGTTTGTTGTTTGTGGGATGACTGATCTGAATTTTTTAAAAATATTAACCATATTTTTAAATATCACTATTGTTTTCCATATACCATGGGTTTGATTTGGAAACATGGCAACAAAGGCCTCTTGAACAACACTTCCAGTTCTGGTTGTAGCTAATGAGGTCTTCCTAACTGAGGAAGAATTCAGGGACAAACCAGAAAACCCTGAGGCTTTCCTTTGGACCTTATCCCTTTCTGTGGGTTTGTCTGCAGAACAAAGTAATGCTTGCAGCCAAACGTATAGCAGGAGTAGATCAGGTAGGTCTTCCATTCTGAGAAGAATGTTTAAAATTGCAGGAGCAATTGTTTGTTAGCACTTAGAGAGGGATAGTATTAGAGCATATTCTCCATCAGGAGAGTTGCTCTGGAAGGAACAGAATGGGCTTTGGTTTTGTGATGGTAAATTAAAAAAAAGACTTGTTGATATGGACTTTCAACGTAACCAATGCAGCTAATGATATTTTCAAATTGTAACATCTAAAACACAGCAGAAACAACTTGACAGGGATTTTAAGAGTTTTAGATGGAACTAGTAATGTTTTTTTTCAGTGTGCTGTAAAACTCCAAACTGCAAACCTGTAAATGGTACTTATCAGTTATAACGAGCTTTCACCAACTTCTCAGTAAAATTTTCATAATACCCATATATAGTAAGGAAGTTAATAGTACTTCCACTTCAAAAGCAATAAGAGAGAACCACAAATGAAGCAGCTGCTCCAAGGCCACCAAGACACCTCTGTGACTCACAGAATTAGTGCTCAGCAGTGCCTGATGTGCAGTCTGAAAGCTGAACTGCACCCATTCCCCAGTGGGCATCACTGCAGACTTCCACGCACAGGAAGCTCAGCGTTGCATGGGAAGTAGCTTCATTGTATGTAGGGCTATAGATCAACTTGGTCACTACAGATAAGGCTAAGGTCTAAAAATAATGCAGCCTATTTCAAATGAGAGTATAGGCATAAGTGAATATATGCACAGAATATACTTTGAGTAGATAAAGAAAGGTATTGTAGTCTCTTTTTGCTTTGGTTTGGTTTTGTGCCCTGATTAACTCAGCCATCTCAGAAACATGATTTAGCCTTTGCACCACCTACAAGCAAGGACACCAGGAGTTTACTCTTGACAAAAAGATTAAGAACTGACTGCAGTCTTAGTCTTGGGTCTGAGTTTCATAGAATGGTTTGGGTTGGAAGAGACCTTAAAGGTCATCTAGTTCCACCCCCCGTGCCACAGGGACACCAGGTCAGGGAGTTCTTTCTGAAAAGTGTCTGCTAAAATCTCAGAAATGCCTTTAAAATACCACCTTACAAAAAGAGAAGCCAACATCTACCCCTAAAATTAAAAAATCTCCCATTTGTGTAAGCTTATTTAGCAACAAAATAAAGTCATTACTATTTTGGCATCGAGAAACTGCATAAAAAGACCAAATGAGGACTGCAAGATCCAACTTCGCATTCTTTTCCATATTTTTACATGGATATAAGTGCATGAATGCTGTGATTCATGTTTGTACTGTCACTGCAATTATCACTGCTCCTCAAGTTATAAGTTTGCTGTTAGTGAGCAAGTGTAGTGAAGAGCTTTTGTATAAGGCAGAGGAGGGGAGTTGCAGATGTGCATGCAGCTATGTGCAAGGAGAAAAGAGTTAGTTAAGTTTACCTGACAGTCTGGCAATCTGGCCCCCTGGCTAGTTGTGAGCCGTGTGGCGGTATGGAGGCAGCAGGCTGCTGACAATCTACAAGAAACTGATAAATTAGACATATATACAGAGAGATTACAGAGCAAGGGGTTAGTAACAGTAGTACACAGGCTACGCATCTGATGGAGAGATTTAGTGAGGAATGTGTTCTTGGTTCCTTATCTGACAGAAATACCTTTTTTTCTGATAGTAATAACATTAGTTTTGCCTTTTTTTTTCCCACAAGAAGTAGTGAAGCCATTTTTGTTTGTCTTCCTGTAGCATTGGGAAATGTTTGTTTAAACAGACAGCAATAGTGGGCTGGTATTCAGGATCTGGGTTTAAACTTTGTACTTATTGTTCTGCTGCTGATGAAATTGTTTTGCTTAAATCTAATATAAAAAGTGTCAATAAAGCTACCCCAAATTTCTGCAGAGAACTTACATCCATATAGCAACAGCTACAGATACCAACTCATTAGGGTCTTCGAGAAAAAGCTTGCAAGAAAATTTTAGCTTCTAAACAGTGCTTGTGAGATTACTTTTTATAGGGAAAAGGGAGAACTTGATACAGTCAGTTGTCACTGTTCTGTCTGGATTATTTTATCAATTCTCTGCCAAAACGGTTTCCATATTAATCACTTGCAAACCTGCATTCTAGTTCTTAATTTTTTAAATAACCATAAAGCCAAATAATCCTTTGTTGCTACATTTTTACTGTGACATGTAGATTATGAAGACAGCTTTAAACTCAATAATATTTGTGGGACTTAAGGAAAGTAGTTGAACAAGACAACCCTGCTTTCTAGTTCACTGGTTTCTACAAAGATCTCAAGATCTCCTAATTTTCCCCACAGCAGTCTGGCCTTTGACATAGCCCCACAGACAATGTCATTCAGATTTTCAGGTCCTTTTGAACATTAAAATCTATGGGTGAAATTCTGACCATCTGGAAAACTACCAGAGATTATTTTTTGTCTCCAGCAGGCTTTGCAGATCTGTCATCCTCTCTGACTGCTTCAACCTGATTCTCAACCCTGAGAGTTACTTCCCCCTGAACCGTAAAAATGAGACAACTAGACTTCATGTACTTGGAAAGAATTTGATTTTGGTTTTTTTTTCAATTGGTTTCTACTTAACGCTCAACACCAGTAATCATTTCTCTTTACAATGTGGATGTTTTCTAAAACCTACTTCTGTTTGTTGTCTCAATCAAGTGGAAGAATGTGTAAGTAATTTGCTGTCAAGCATCTTGAGATGACATCAGGTGTAACACAGAGCAACACACCTTCCTAGCAACACTGAGCATCATATCCAGTATCATAACATTTCCCTTTCATACAAGGCCAGTGTGCTTCTCCCTACTTCCTATGAAGATCTGTGCTGACCTCCAGTGGGTGGAGGCAAGTGTACCCAAATCATTAGTTTCTTACTGTTTCAGCCAGGAGGAGAGGATTTTGAAACATATTTTAAAGTGCCAGCACCACAAAAATGAAAAATATGCACAGTTGGTGCTGGCACCATTGTGTCAAGAAGCAGAAATGGAATGAGAAAGGATACCGTGCTGTTTTCTCATTTACCAGCATGGTCACTTAGAGTCCTCAGTACATCTTGTAGCAGAGGAGTGCAAGAGTTTACCATGTATTTGTGCCACTAATAGAAGGGTCTGTCATTTCAGCACAAAGCTCAATTAAAAGGAAAAGTGCCTTGCAGGGACAGACAGAGCAGGCTAACTGCAGATGGGAAATGATTGTCCAAAAGGAAAAGAAAAAAAAAAAAGTCTTATTCTAAGCAAACTAGTTTACAATAAGACATTCAATCTTATTCCTTAGTCCAAACCGAAGTCATCCCTGAGAGCTTATGGAAGGTAGTCAGTGAGAAAAGGAATACAGAACAAAATGCTATGTGATGAAAAGGTACAGACAGGTTTCATCAATGCAGAAGAAATTGTTCTGACAGGCTTTGCCAGAACAATGCAAATGCCTGATTAATGATCCTATTCTAATATCTGCAAATATTTTATGATGCCTCTTCATCTGCTAGATTTGGCAGAATGCATGAAAAGAGCGCCAGATTCTGCACCTATTATGCAGCCTGGATAATAACTACTTGATGTGAGCAAACTCCCTCAACTTCACATGAAACAACAGTTCTACCTGGCGTCAGCAATGCTCACGCAGTCTGGCTCACACTCACTCACATCAGTACAAAATCTAGTGATCCACATGACTTAAAATGGCTGAATCGTCCTTCTACATCCTCCAGGAGTGATGTTTTTAAGGGTTATGCTAGGAAAAAGCTAAGCAGAATGCATATAGCTTACATATAGGCACTTCAAATTCATAGGAGCTCTTATCTACTTAGTCCAAGTAGCTGTGCCAGAACTAACTTTATTCCTTATATATTTAATCCTTTTAAGTATTTTGGAGGGTTTATAACCCTATTCTCTAATGCCACAACAGTTATAAACACAATGTAACAAGAAGTAATTTTAAAGGTGAAAACTAGAAGACAGCATTTGGTCCCTCCTTTCTCTGAAGGATCTCCTGCCTGTATCAAATATTTGTTTCTTTCTGAAATACTCTGTTGAAAGTTTCAAAGATGCCTTTACTGATTCTGTGGTCAATGCTATATATCCTAAAGACAAGCAAAGAAAGACATGCTCTCTTTTACTAAAAAAATAAAAAGAAACAAGCAAAAATTTAAAAAATTACACTGGAACAGGCCTGTTCCCAATATTTTTCAAAACTCAGGGAGTGTCAGTTAAGCTATAGAGTGAAAAGACAGTTTGCTATTTGTGTAGAAGACACTTGGGGAACAGACACGGATTATACTTTCTGGTGTGTCTTCAGAGACCACCAACAAAACGATTAATAAAGTTATTAAATACAGACTACCTCTTTTCTCTCTCATCTCCAGTTGCTGTGAGTAAATAAACTACTGAGGTCAGGAGATGGGCTGGCTGATCTCTTAAGAACCTTTTTACAGTTCTATGAACATATAACCAAGAAATGAATTTCAGTGACCAATTCAACCGCAAAAGGCAAAGAGGAGCTACTGTACATAAAAATTCATATGCCAGTTTTCACTGAATTCAGCAGCATTTGAGTCTGTACTGAGTCCTGTGGCAGTATTAGACAATGTTCACCGCTGCATGTGTTGGAGCTTTGAGGCATGACTTGTGCTATACATGAGGCTCGTTCCAATTTTCCAGTTCTTAACATTTTAGCTGTTTGCTCGCAATGGTGGTATAAAGGGCTTAGAGATTTTCCCTCTCACAGATTAGCCAGCGCTGATTTTCCTTTGGAATCTAATGCCCGGTCCTAATCAGGCTAATCAGCTCCTGATGTAAGAGCATTGAAAATACCAAGCTCAGAGAAGCTATATCTGCTCATATGAGAACTGAATGTGCTGCTATAAATTATCAGCTGAGAGCAAATCTCACACACACAAAATTTCCTGTGCTTGCCTTTGGCTCAGCCACAAAAACAATGCATTTCCCTCATGTCACAAGGTGTGCTCTGCCCTCCGGTCTGTGAACTGGGTGACTCCAATCAATACAGGCCTGCTTAACTGGGTTATTAGTGTCTGAGAGATGGGCATGCCTTCTGTTGACATCAGCAATGTCCCCAGTGAAAATCGTATGTGCAAGCATTTTCAGTCCCACCTGCTCAGGGCCCAGCAATGGAACATTTCAGCACATTTTGGCACTCTGTAAATTACTAATCTCTACACAGTGCCTGTTGGAGACCAAGACTAGTAAGAATCACAGGATAAGCATTGGGGATGATGTGAACGAGAAACGATATGTAAAATACTTTTAACTGTGTCTAGTTCACTTAATCAATGGAGAGCTTTTTTCTCTTTTATCTGAAAGGGTAAAATTGAGAGTCAAACAACAAATCAATCAGATTTTTTTTACAGGTACTGTTACATATTTGGTATTTCTGTTATGAAAACATGGGGAAAAATCTGTTCTTGATAAAAGGAAAGTTCTCAAGAAATGCTTATGACAAAGTGTGAGATTGCGGCTTTTTCAGTCTTTTAAAACAAACTCTCCTGAGCATCACATTGACTACTCCAGGCCAACAGAAAGTCACTCTTTTCTAGCTAGAAGTTTTTGAGCTATCTCACTTTGTCATGCTACGCAATGTCAATTGAACTTGCTCCATAAAGTTTGACAAATTTGATGACATGTCTATGAATAGTTATTTAGAATTTACCTGAAAAGAGAAGCTGTCTCCATTTACATGGTAATGAATTGTTTTCTTCCCCAAAATGTCAATTTAATGGGAGAGAAGGAATGCTTATAGCATGAGTCAAAAGCACTGGACAAAGAACAAATCAGTAGTCTGCTAGTTGTGCAGAGGCAGAAACACGTTTCATCACAAAGACAATAAATCAATCCTCTCTACTCAAAGATGGGGAACAAGGAAAATTTCCAAATCCAAACGATAAATGTGAGATGTCAAGAAGAACAGGGCAGAGGGTACCAAAACACTCACCCATCTTGCTGAGAGTTGAGAGCCATAGAGATGCTTTCAAACTGTAATCTGACAGAATGAGAGAAGTCCCAAAACTCTTCATGTCCAGGGGTGATGGGGACATAAGTTTATACTAGTATTTGACTAGCTGGTTTCACTTATAATTTATCTCTGTTTTGCTAAAGGATGCCAAGAAAACTTTGACCTTCCTCAAGGCCAGGAGGAACTTTAAGTGGTAATGGTTATCACAAAGAACAGCTGGTGAGAGGACAGCTGTGGCTTACCTTAGGAAAAAAGCACAAACAATGGTACAGGTCAAAGATTATAAGAGTCTCTCCCTTCTCCTGCTTCCAGGGTCAGTTTGGGTGTGGAAATAACACAGTTACCTCTGCCCTATGCACAGCCCCAGCTGGTCAGTCTGCCAACTGCAAACTGGGTGCAGCTCTGTGTTTCTGCAGGCCATCTCTGGAAGGACAGGATTACGGTGGAGCAACCACATGGGTTCCACATGGAGCCTGGCAGGTCTTATTAACCCCAGCTCTCTCAGAGCAGGAGTGACTCGGATTGTCCTGGCCTGGGAGCAAAACAAGCAGCACAGAAGGACTGAGCCACGGTACAGGGCCACTGCACAGTTCCGTGAGAGCCAGAGCTGTTCTGGCACAACTAGCATCCCAGCAGGCTAATAAACTTCACCAGGTGCAAGTTAGCTCCTGTGCACATGTTTTCCAATACCCAGACTCTCTGAGTTTTACCTCTGTTACCATTAAACTGAATAATGGATCATTGGCTGGAGATAGACAATTTATCAACCAAGTATCAGTTTTGGCTTACTTCATGGTAAAGCCAATTTACTATGAAATTTCTATGTAAAGTCTCACATATCTTAAGCTTGCTATTCAGAGAAATTTGATTGGTGGTGATGTTTCAACAGCAATGAATTCTTCCACTACTTATTTCTTAGTCTTATTTGAAAAATTATTTTAAGAATAAAGGTTAAGAGATGTAAGCATGCTGCTGAACTCCCATTTGCACACAGAGCTGGAGGCATCAGCAATATCTATACACTGCACTAAGAGGCAATAGGCCAGCAGTAGGATGCATCTAAAATCCTCATCTCCTGTCTTCTCCACATGTCCACTCTTTCTTGCAAAAGTGGCCCGGGAATGTCCCACTGTTTCTACACTCCCAAGCTTCTGACACAGGCCTCCTTCTGCTTCTGCTCCTCCTCCTCTCAGATCTTTACCTTAAAGACATGGCCCAACAGAGTAAACATAACAGAGAGACTTCTGCTAAATGCTTCTCAGGAGTGAAAGCAGGTGATTGAGCTTATTGGAACAGGTAGAGTATTTAATTGCTATTTTCTTATAGCATTTAGAGAAATGCTATCTGTCTTGGTGATTTCCGCAAACCAACTCGTGGAGCATCACTAACAACTTCACACACTACCTGACAGACATGGTTCAGTAGGTCAATGGCTTTCCAGAACATGTCAGGTTTCTTAGCTGTGTTCTAGTGAGTTCTCTCATCTACACACAGCTACACTTCATGGAGTGTTTTTTCCTTATTTTGCATGACTTCATTTCTACTTTCTTTTTAGACTTGAATTACCCCCAACCTGTTCCCCCATCAGTCCATGTGCTTCAGTGGTTATGTGACTGATAGCTCCAAGTATAGTGATAAAGCTATATCCCAGCCTTGCCCTTTACTGTAGCTATATTAAGAATAATTTAAAAAATATAAAAAAAAAAACCCTAAAAAACCCAAACAACCTAGTCATTAACAGAATCAGTGAAATGCATTTCTCTCCAACTACAGCCTAAGAACATTAAGAGGTTTCTTGTCAGCTCTGTAGGCTTTTTCACACTTTCTATATCATGATGTGTTTATGTTATTTCTCACATGGTTTCTGTGAATGCTTTAAATAATTCCTCATTAAATCTACTGAGAAGCTAAATAATGGGTTAGTAAAATAGCAGAAATGGAAATGGTAGAAGCTGAAAATATATATTCAGTTCCTTTCTTTTATATACAGTTCATAAAAAGCACATTTAGAAAGGTTTGATGATTCATGAAATACTTACTCACCAAAAGACACACACATTTTAAACATTTCAAAAGAGGAAAAGAAAGGTCTTAAAAATACAGAAATCATCACAATTCTGTCTTGTTGGTTACCCATCTTTCATGGAAACGATACATTTCCGATGGCCACAAATATGTCCAAACCAAAAATACTTGCACTATTTTACAGATAAAGAAGGTCCTGGTCCATAACTTGAAGTCAGTGGGAATGTTTAGTAGGCTTTGGAAGAAACAACATAAGGTACAACTATAACTTTTCATAGCCCTAAAAAAAATGCAGACAGGGAGATACTTACAATCAGTGATACTAGTCTTGATTAAAGAATTGCTGGTGAGCTTACTCCATACATCACAACATCCCAAGGAACTGCTCTATTAGAGAGCTAAAATATCAGCATGTCTAATTTAAACAAAGACTCACTTCAGCTTTGCCTCTTTTATGAGATGAGAAGCACAATACTGAATATTCCTGTATTTCTGATGGTAAAAACCAATAAGTCATAAAACCACATTAAACCTTATCATAAAAGAAGATAAAAATAGATAGCTTTTTTACCAACATTGTCAAGATATTTCAACAGTTGTTTTAGTTAATTGATAAGACTGAATTCCAAAGCCCAACATTTGCGTAGAAAGCAACAAATGTCTGGTAACATGCCTTGAAGATACGGTGTCACCTGCACACCTATTTAGTTAGAAGTAACCAGAAGTCTAAGATTTTACTGGATAACTTAAACAAATGACACTAGTATTAACCATTCCATCCAGCAACGACGTCGTGACGTAGATACAAATAGAAGAATGTCAATAACCTTTTAATGAAAATATACAACAGTAAGGCATGGATTTCACTGCAATCTTTTTTTTTAATATTTATGAAACAGATTGGGGTTTCTATTAAAACTAAGTTTTATTTTGGAACTTCTTTCCTTACACAGTGAAAAATACAAATAGAAATTAAGTGAAACCTGTAGAACTGCAGTGAATTCATGCCATAATAGTTAAATTATATTGAAGTAGCTAAATTATATTGATTAGCATGAAATGTATGGTTTTGGTCTCATCAGTGATAATTGGAAAGCTAAATGTAAGACAGCAAAAGCATAGAGCAAAAAGGTCCTATTCACAGTGGCACCAAGAGGTAAAAGTACATTTAGTCAGCTGACTTCTCCATCAGTTACAGCCAACTAATGTCCTTGGCAAGGATACTGTTCTTCAAATTCAAAATGGCCTCCACAAGGACAAGGTACCATGCTTGAAATGGCATAAATATGCAATGCTCATTAAGCTCAGTTAAATGAGCATATCATATGCAGGACATGGCCCTGAGAGCAGGAAGCTATATACATGTATCTGTATATAAATGCACTAATAACGCTCATTAAACAATGAACACAGATATACACAAATATGGCATGTTTACAAAAACCACAGAAAAACAGAATAATGCAGAACAAAAAATGAACATAGATAAGAAGTTGATAATGACTGAATTATCCTTTTTGTGAAGAGCATCATATTCAGGTAAAAAAACCTCCACTTGATTTTAAAAATCCTGGTAAGAACACATAAAATCCATCAGAGACAGATTAGACTAATACCGCACGAGTCCTGCGATAGTCAGTAGCCTGCCTGATTACACAACTTCATAGAAATCTTGCAGGTGCAGGATCACCATCAACACAAGTACCTTATCAGTAGATGAAAATACAACATATTCATAGCCAAGGACCCAGAAGAATCATCCATAGATCTCTAATTAGTCAAAGGGCAATTTGTACTTGGACTGTAAATTTGAGTTGTCAGAATAGAGTTGTGGGGTTTTTTTTAAGATAATGGTTCTGAAGAACTGAAGAAATGGTCCAGCTGCTTTGCACTACTTGGATGAAGCAAATCAAACTTACCTGACTGAACAATCAGAACAGACTGACCTGACTAATTAAATATTACATGGCTGTATATTTTGTTTAGTAGTGGTGGCTCAATTAACCACCTAGCCTGCTTTTCAAGAATAAACTTTTGCACTTAATATACAGATATATCCATTTTGGTCATGAGCTAGAATTCAGAATAAAATTCTTTAAGAGAAAATCAGCATAGAAAAAGGTATCATCTAGATCGTAGTCATGTTGATTTTCCTTTTCTTTAATCTATAAAATTCTTTCACAAAGGAGAAGTAAGAAATATTTTAAACTATTCACTGGGTGACCTCAGCAATCATAAAGATCTACAGAGCACCCTCCTAGCAAAATTCAGGTCTGAACTAACAGTGCTCCTAAAAGGAATTCTTCCACAATAATTTTTTAAGGGTGCTGTACTTTCCTCCGTGTTCAGATTTCCAAGAGTCCTGCTGTTTCAAAATTGAGAAATGCATAAAAAAAGCAAAGTTGAGGTACTGAAGTAATGTCTATAGTAGCAAAGTTTGGAAATCTGTGAGGAGTTTTCTGATGTTGGTACTTAAGCTCAAAAGCAAAGCTGGAACTATTTTTGGCAAAATATTCCTAAACAAACAAAAAGTGTACACAGCTACAGACCCTGAACTTAAATCCTTTTCACTACACAATGAAAGAAGGCACAAACCCACTATCAAAAATTTACTCTCCACACCTTTCCAATGCTGTAAGGTGCACAGGCTCATCTCTGCAGAAAGTCTCCACTGTGGACAGTAATGTCACCCTGAGCCTCCCTCAGTCATTTTCCCAACCCCTTCATCCAAAAGGGGAGAGTAAAGACAGCTTGATTTCCTACAAAGGGCTTCTACCCACAATATTCGTTTTGAAGATGCTTTTCCATATCTTCACACTGCCTAAAAAACACGAAGAGCAAGAAGCAGGAGCCAAAGCCAAGAATCTTGCCCCGCATGATAAATTCCACTTTAACATTATTTTAATAAAAATATATAAGAAAGAATATGAGCTGATTACTCAGATAATAAACTTTTACAGAATATTCCTGAAAATCATATCCTAAACACTGCACTTTGAAAAAGCTCAAAACCCAGAAAAAAAAATTAAAATAGCAGTAGAGGATATTCCTCATCCCTTGTGCCACGAGAGGTTACTCAACACCTCACATAGCCTATCAAAAGCCCTTAACTCCCTGTAACAATAAAGACCACCTTACTCAGCAGACCCTCTGCTTCTTGTAGTGTTAAATTGTGTTTGTGCTTCATTAAACAGAACAATACATTCCCAGGTTTCCAACCTGTTCCTCACAAGTGAAATCACTTTCAGTATAAAGGGCAATTAACAAAGACAACTCTTAAGCAATATCCCCTTCAGTCCCAGCTTAAAGACTTAATTGGAAGACTTCTTAGGACCTTCATATTTGGGTGACTGAATTTTTTCATCATAATTTTCCTTGTTAGCTTTAAGAAATAGTTTCTACCTACAGATGCTGTAAGTTAGCTCTTAGAGACACTACTAGGAACTCTCTATAGGAATTTCCTCCAGCATAGAATTTCTGTATATTAAGTTAAATTTTATGGTAAGAATGCAAACCAACAAACAAGAGCTAGTTATTTGTATCACATTGTTATTCATATTTGATTTGCCTGTAAGCATAGAGCTACAGCAGAAATTAATTTTGGATGACTTTTATATTAAGAGTATATACTATATACTCTTAACTATATAAGATAGGTAGTGAGCTTAGTGCTTGAGCAGTTGCTGTACTATTATGTGACATTCCTTGTGCTGTCTTTATCTTCCACATTAGTCTCCTCTTGTGAGAATCAAATGCCATTCTGTAAATCAGCCTTGAAAGACACCTGAAAAGCAAGCAAACTTTCAGGTTTAATGTGCTTTCAGAAATGAGCAGCTCCACAAAATTACCTAATCTTGCAGCGAGTTTGCACATGAAGACCAATGAAGAACAATAAAACCTAAACCCTACAAAACAGAAACTTGGGACTGGAGTAAACTAGCATAGTTCTGTTGAAACCTGTGGGGCTAGCCTGGGTTACGTCAACCAAGCAACTGACGTCAGCTGGGCTTTGAATTTGAGATAAATGTGTCACATTTTAAGGCTACTTTTCCATTTTCTATTTTAATAAAGTAAAATAGATGACTGTACAGAAGGGAAAGGATTGCTCCTTATGATCTTATATGATCTGATTTCCTAGAAAATATGAAATACTTTACCATTCAAAGTGTTTTCCTGTGTGGGATTTTAAATAATGAAATCTGCCCTATGGTACATACAAGTGTAAACAATATGGAAAAGAAGCATCTACCACAGTTTGTTTGGGGAGCACTTCAATGAAGGACAGACTCTCAAGCAGATCATAGTTGGCCCTTTAACTGCCCCTGTTTAAGGGCGAATGCTGCAGCCATTAGTTACTCTTCATCTGATAAGCCTGTTGGGAAACTTTTTTCTTCAGCTGTGTCATCCACACACGGACCTTGATTGATTTACTTTTAAGATAAAATTATAGAACTTTATATTCAACCTTTAGAATTTCCATGCTAAAATAGCTGACGAAGAATGGTATCAGGACACCTACAGCAGACCTTTTTTGTCTTGTCCTTCCCTTGAAGAAGTCAAGAGAAGCATATTTCATATTTGGGACTCTGGGATATTAAGAGACATCTAGTGACTTTAAATTCAAGGAGACTGAATGCAACTGCAAAGGAAAGGTCATTTCTAATACAATGTTACACACTGTAAAATCCAGCCTTAGGCTTTCTATATGCCCTGATTTCTTCATGTAGTTATGAAAACAGCCACATACAAAAGCAGTCTGGAATTGCATTAGGCACATACTGGCTGGTTCTGTCTATCAGAAGAATAAAGACTTTGAAGTGTAAAAATGATAGAAAATAACAGAATAAAAGAAGAAACACACAGCAAAGCTAAATGCATACTACTACCTAGGGGAAATGGAACATGATCCTCTGCAAATGGACTGAATGGTATTTTTGGCCACAGAGGTTAGGAGCTACTACTTCAATTATAAAGCCCACATAAATTTATACTGCCACAGCTTGATGTCAAAGGGACATGCATGCTGATTTAAAGTTGAGAGCAGTCAAATGGACACCAAGTAGGAAATAACAATCTCTTTCTTGATATGTCCTTAATTCAGCTGGTCTTCACTATTGAGTCTTCATGCCAGGGCCTTCCTCTGAAGGTGGCAGCAAAAAGTAATCCCAGGTTTCCTCTACCAGGTAGCCAGCAGCAGTCAAAGCTGGGGCCAGACCATAGTAAGGTAGCCTCTTCTGCCAAGCACCAAGTCTAGAAGAGGTGCAAGAGAAAGAGAGGCACAGCTTGCCTACTGCATGGGGAGCATGGGGCAGGGGAGCCTGCCTGGTTTTTCCCTGCAACTGCAGTCATTTTGGCTCTTGCTCTTCATCTTGCATTCCCAGCTACAGCCTCCCAGTCCCCACAACACTGTGAGCTAAAGAAAGGATCACACCTTCACATCCTATTCCTATGATCTGCACATCATATTCAAAGATCACATATTTTACCATTTTACTAACAATTTTGCAATACAGTAAATTGTGTTCGCCTATCTGTTGAGCACAGTTTTTTAAATCATTACTCCTTCCAACCACTAAACTGCATTTACAATATACAGTCAGGGGTTCTTCACACAAAGATCATCCAGTTTTGGATTAAAAACCTGGTTCTCCTTGGTCTAGCACTCTTGTAAATTGTATGTGGGAAGTAACAATTAGAAGAGTCTTGTAAATTGTATGTTAAAAGATTGCCATTTTTGAGCCTAGATCCTCACATTTCCAAACTGGGGAGTTTGGCTATACAGAGAATGCAAAATCACATTATTTAAAGAGATGTAAGTGTCCATCAGAAAAAAAAAAAATCATTCTCATTCTGTTGTAAGATGAAGAGGAAAGGATACAAGAGACACTGCCAGTGTTTAGGAAACAGATTCCTGTCTATAGGGTAGAAAACGAGCACGTGGTCTTCCAGTGCCAACAGAATACAAAGGAATTGCTGAAAGATCAGTACCATTTATTTTATACATTTTAAAGCCTTTGCATCTTTCTCCCTCCCTGCCTTTTTCTCCCCAAGACCCAGCTCTTTCATTTATTTACTGCAACACTCCTTAGGAAAATGTCTTGTTTAGACTCTCTGCAGTTTAACGCTTGTCCTCTGAGTGGGTGTTACTTGCATGGCACTACTCAAAGGCGGCTGTGATATTGCTGGCACTGAGGGAGAGATATAACGTACCAGAGGGTATTGCTCAGCTTTCCAGAATAAACATTTACTTGAGCAGAAACCACTTTATGGGTTTTAGCTTTTACATTTTCTACTTATGCTTTTTGTGTATAACAAATTTCAAAACAAAGAACGAAAAAATTTACCACCAGACAAGAGTGCGCACATTTAAAGGCTAAAGGTTCTGTGCTCAAGCACAGAAGAAAAGTAATTATTAGCTTGTCTGTCAGGAGAAGAAAGATGTCACAGCCTTGGAAATGGCATTCCAGTTTGCATTTCCTTTCTACACCTTGTTGAAAACAGATACTACATTTTGGCAGGAAACGAAGAGCAAAATCTTCCTGCAAAGATAAACTTCATGACTCAATTTATATAAACTGAACCTTCTGTGAATTTAACATTACCCTTTAGAAAAATCTACTTGAATGCTCCAGTGTGAGCAGAAGATGGATGCTGCGTAGGCTCCTGCACACTGCCAATCACTCCCTCACTGGTCCTCACACATCTGACCCCTCTGTCCTCTTGGGTTTGTGTCTTCCATGGGGACTACCAACACAACCACCAGACTAAGCACGACCCAGGCACAGGGGTGCAGCCTCTGTGGATGCCAGCGCGACTGCACCCACCTATACCACAGCAGGACTTTCCCCACTGCATCTGGAACCAGTTTGGGCTGCTGCCAGCAGAATGTCATCTCCTGCCACAGGTGACACAGGAGGAGACATTTTGCTTTTCAGGTTTCAAGAAGATGCCCAAATTAGATTGCATCTGCAGTGCTGGGAAGGTCCCCTGCTCTGCTAACCACTCAGCACCACATACACCCAAGGAAAAAATGTTTACCTGGTGTGGCCACGGTTAACCTTTTTTCCTTGCTGAGACGGTGCCCATGGATGAATTCCCTCATGGAAGGGGGGCCCCTCAGAAGATATGATTCTGTGGAGGCGGGATGAGGGGGGGCTCTTAATAATTTCTGGAGGTAGGTCCCTGAAGTCCTGGGATGGCTCTGATCACAAAGGGAAGGTGAGAATAGTCTTGCAGGAGATCCAAGAAAAATACATATGGAAACAAGAGAGTTTTACTTTAATTACCTTTCAAAGCCTCATGAATGACAACATCATGTTAATTTGCTCAACAGGTAAAAATCAACTAGTGTTGCCACCCCATGTCATTTCCACAGCAGAGCACCTTGCCTGCATTGGAAATCCTGTTCATTTAGGGGAGGAGGAGATGAGGTTCAGTTATATCTCAGCATCCTGGAGTTGACATGTACAAGGCTCCCTGAATGTTCTCTTGATTTTGCATTGTGACTAGAGCATACAAGAAAAGCAAATGATTATCTAGGACTTCTCTAACAGAGAGTCCTTTCATCTTCAGAACCATGGAGATCCCCACACCTATAGAGCTTTGGCAGGGCAGTCACAAGACAAGATGAGAACTCACTGCTTGAACAGCGAAATATTTGCATTGGGTTATGAATGGCAGCCGTCCCCCTTCAAAAGGTTGCTTGCTCCATGTAGAAAAATTGATCTGAGTGAACACATCCATATTCTTTTTGCACTGATGAAGAAGAAGTGAGCACCAGAGCTTAACAAAGAGATGCAGTTTCTTTTGTGTTAAGCACTGAAATGCTCGTAGAGGACAATCCTTTTTTTATTTAAGATGCTTGTTATGGAAAACCTTAAGGAAAACTTAGGGAAAACTTGTTAAAGAAAATACATTCACACTAATACTAAAGACATACAAGATGCACCGAGACACTGACAGAATATAGTTCAAAACACTGCATTAAGGAGGTGGAAAAAACATAGTGAGTAGGTGGATCAGAACCACATATTGCCAGGCTTTGAATTTCATATTCATATCCTCCCCACCTCCTTCTCCCCAGTCGAAATAAGAAAAGAAAAAAAAGAAGAAAGAATTATAATGTTTACAATTCAGTGAACGACTTTAATGAAAGTCGGGCCACTGCACTGTACTGTAAAGATCACTGCATGCATACCTTTTCCTCTGAGTGCCACTGCTGACCAGTAAGTTTGGTTGCTGTGGGCCCTGACTATGCAGGAGGAAAGTGTCTATGCTTGGCACGGTGGCTGATGCCTCCTCACTTACTTTAGGGCTGCCGATCTTGCTCTTTCCAAGCTTGCCTTTGCTGCGTCGGGACTGCTCGTGGTCGAACTCTAAATCCTCCAGTCGCTGGGTAAGGGCAAGTTTTTGCTGGATAGCCATGCGCAACAGAGAGTTTAGGGTCTTCTTCTCATCCTCCGCAGCTGCTAGCTGCCTCTGCATCTCATCCAGCTGCGTGACGTACTCATCACACCTGGGAAAATAAACAAGGCAGACATCTGGGGAACTGGTCCAAGAACCAACCCTGCCAGTGATTGCATTCCTGGGTCGCAGTTATAGGGACAAATTCCTATCCAAGCTTTTGCCAAGCCTAATCCTGGAAGCAGACAGCCCGAATTCTTCCATTCCCACTTAAGAAATTTGGACTTGGATCTGAATGCCAACACTTTTTGTTCA